>NW_028300915.1:4815000-5115000 GCF_049000335.1 Polistes dominula
GATAGATAGATAGATAGATAGATAGATAGATAGATAGATAGATAGATAGATAGATAGATAGATAGATAGATAGATAGATAGATAGATAGATAGATAGATAGATAGATAGATAGATAAATAGATAGGTAGGAGTATGATACGAGATCGAAATCGAACATCCTCGAATTTCTAGGCGCGTTCGTTATCACGCATACACGCTCGGCCGAGTTCGCGAGCACTTTGCCGAGCATTTTCGCGAGCATTTCGGCAAGCAAGAGCAGGAGAGCGCGTGTTCGTGCACGCTACTGAAATCGCCCTCTCCTCGAAATATAGTTTCCCCGCTGGCTTCATACACGAATCTCTCTCTCTCTCTCTCTTCCTCATTCTCATTCCCTCTCTCTATCTATCTATATATCTATCTCTCTTCTACTTGTCTGGCAGCTCAACCACGATCGGCGCACCCCTTTCCAACTCTTGCACGCATACGCGCACGTGCACGTTTCTACGTTAACTCTACGATCGAGTCGTAAAGCATCGCACACATAGATACCAGACAGAGACGAGATAGAACGAGAGAACGAGAGAGTAAAATAGAGAAAGAGAGACAGAGTAGGAGAGAACGTATACTAGCCCCCAACACCAATACGAAGACAAAATGTATTTCCACGGAACGCGAACGTAGGAGCATTGCCCCTACGCTTGCTCGTTTGCTCGTGTGCGAGCGCGCGCGCGCGCTCGCGCACCCCCGAGATGTAACGACGCACACCCCTTCCCCTTAACCACCACTCCCAGCAGAGTTTTACTCGCGCCACCCCTTGACCCACCCTTCCACGGCCTCGCGTTCTCCCCCTTTCTCTTTATCTCTCTCCCTCTCTCTATTCTCCCTCTCCTCCCACCCTCCACCCTCCCGCTATCTCATTTTCTACTTGTTTCCATCCGCGTGTCTCTGTCTCTCGCAGAGCGTCGCCCAACCCTCCTGACCAACAGTTTTAATTTGTTATTTTTACATCATTTCGTCCTCCTCGCTCTCTGCCAGTCCAGTAGTCCAGGCCAACCCTTCTTCTACTACCCTCTCTCACACTCTCTCACTTCTCCTCTCATTCCCTCCATTCCTCTTTCGGCGTGGAACCGCTTCGAACCCTTCTCTATCCTATTCTAACCCTGTCTCTTTCTCTCTCTCTCCCTCTCCCTTTTTCTCTATACTTCGACGTGGCACGATTACTCCGTAGCAGCAGCGATGCCTTTTAATCGTCCGGTCATTATACGTATATCATATACGACATTTAATCACGTCCCTTGTTTTCCTTGAGATCCTTTATTTTGTAGGAAAAATTTGTGTTAGAATTTGTACGATATTGCGTTTCGATATCTGTATATGTATCACTTATATAGAAAAAAAAAATTGGATGGAATCAATTTTTTTTTAATTCTTGTGTACATATCTTATCTTGTGCTTTTCTTTCTTTCTTATCGATCGATGGTAATTTTTACTCTAACTGCAAAAAAGGGTTTTTTAGTTAAGGGTTAGTTCTTTCCAACCTTCTAGTAGTCGCAGTTTTCTTGGATTCTCTCTGGCAAACATACGCTGAGCTACGAGATAGCACGTCCTCGTCGTCGTGCGCGCGCAGCCTTATCGATCCATGCCGAGGAATCGATCGATCTATATATACGAACAATATATATATATATATATATATATATATATATATATGTGTGTGTGTATATTTGTGTGAGTTTGTATGTTATATATATTTTATATAAACTACGAGGCTTACTGAATATATAGAAATATATACGAACCAAGAGAGTATGTATGTATTTATGTATTAAAGCTTGTGTGTGTATATATATATATATATATATATATATACGTGTATATGTAGTTACATATATGTATCTCATTCGATCGATAGCATTCAGTGCCAGTCGCACAGCCGGTCTCGGAAGGTGCGAAAGGACGAAGAAGTTAGCCATCTTATTTTGATCTTTCAACTTATTCATTCAATTTTTTGCTCGTATTGTTTTATTTGATCATTTCCTTATTTAATATATACATATTTAAATTTTATATATTAAAATTAAATTAATTAAAATATATATTATATTAAATATATATTATATTTTTATATATTATTTAATATATAATAAAATACATAACATTGAAATATGTACTAATTTCTTTTTCGTTATATTATAAATATATTAATTCTCTTAATATATTAAGTGAATTAGGGATGAAATCAATGTAAAATTTAATTCTACCTACGTATATATATATATATATATATATATATATGTATACTTATATGGATATATAGTACGATGTAGAATATGTAGTTATCTTCTATCTCTCTTTTCTTTCCTTTTTTTATCATCTCTTTTATTTTTATTCTACTCCTTCCACTCCTTCCATCTCAGAATTACTTCTATACTCAGCAACCTCCTCTCTCCTTGTCTTTTATCGGGACGTACTTTCTCTTTCTCTCTCTTTGTCTCTGTCTCTGTCTCTCTTTATCTTTCTCTCTCTCTCTCTCCCTCTTTCACTACTCCGTTTCTCCCTCGTTTTCTTCTATACATTCATATATATATATATATATACAATATATCGATACATCTACATACTAAAGTAGTAAGCGTGCGTGGGTCGAAAAAGGATTACTCGAATATCTTTCTCTTTCTCTTTCTCTTTTTCTCTTTCTATTTTTCTTTCTCAGTCTCTCTCAGTATCCCAATTTAGACTCTCCCCAAGTATTTCAATGGCGAGCTAAACCGAGCATCCTGACACACGCGCGCGTATCTACGCACTTTTATTTTTTTCTTACGAAGGACGATATCTTATCGAGGAAGAAAAAGAAAGTAAAAAAAGAAATAAAAAAGAAAAAAAGAGAAAATAAAAAAAAAGATAGAGAGAGAGAGAGAAATATAGAGAAATAAAAAGAAAAAGAATCTCATCTCTGTCTCTTTTTTCTCTTTCTCCAAAAATCAGCTATCGCGTCCGTAGAGAAGGTAGTAGAAAGGGTGGCAGTAGATGGAGGCGAAACGAGGAAGGAGGGTGGGAGTAAGAGGGAAAGAAGAGGTGGGAGAGTCGGAGAGAAATAACGGAGTAAACGAGGGAGATAGAGCGTGAAGGAAGGAGAGAGAGGTAAACGTAAGATATGTACATACATATATACATGTATACAAGTATATACTATATACGTATATTTATCTAAATATATATAGATATATATGTATATATATATATATAAAACATATATATATTCTATATATATATATATATTATATAGTTGCGCGCGCACTCTGCAGCCTCATGAAATAGGGGGAGAGAGAAACGGGATGCAGGGAGTAACGTCGTTCCAGTTGGTGGGGATGAAAGAGAGAAAGAGAGAAAGAGAGAGAGGGATAAAAAGAAAGAGAGAAATGGGGAGGGTGATAGAAAGGGGACTGGTAGAAGGGAGAACCGGTAGAACGAAGTACGAGCTAGCTGTTCTCCCTCTCACCGTCTCTCGACATTTCTCTCTCTCTCTTTCCTTCTTTTTCTTTCTTTCTCTCTCTCTCTCTCTCGTTCTCTCTTTTCCTTCTCCTTTTCCACACTCCTACAGCGCGTGTATAACGCGTACCAACCTTTACCTCCACCTCCACCACCACCTCCTCCTCCTCATCCTCCCCTTTCTCATTCCTTCTCTTTCTCCTCCTGCTCCTTCTTCTCCTCCTTCTACTTCTATCTCTCCTCCGTCGTCGTTAGACGCGCTTTGCCAGACTCCCTCACCCTCTCTGAAATATCTCTCCATGGATATTATAGAAGGCGACGCCGGTATTTCTCTATCTCTATCTCTCTTTCTTTCTTCTTTTTCTCTTTTTTTTATGTTGTTTTTTCTTTCCCCCCCCCCTCTCCCACCCTTTTGATTTTTCTTTATCTTACCACCGCTAAGCGAATAGGAGAGGAAGAACATATTTAACCCTTTTTATAAAATACAACCGACTCGTTTGCAAACAAGTATTTGTTATTATTGTTATTATTGTTTTTCTTTTTTTTATTTAATAATAATAATAATAACAATAATAATAACAATAATAATAACAATAATAATAACAATAATAATAATAATAATAATAATAATAATAATAATAATAATAATAATAATAATAATAATAGTCTTTTGGTTCTTTTTTCTTTTGGTAAATATACGAAATAGACCCCATCTAAGATCCTTTCTTTCGTTTCTACGGGGGCCTATGGGGGTTGATTTTCGTTGGACACACGAGGTACGAGTATACTGTTGGTAGTAACCAAACGGAAGAACGGAGATAGTAGTAGCAAGGGGTGAAAGACTATAACAGTGAAAGAGAGAGAGAGAGAGGGAGAAAGATGGAGAAAGGGAAAGAGAGAAAAGAAAAAGAATGACAAGGAGAGAAAGAGAAAGAGAGAGAGAGAGAGGAGACTGTATCCACCTAACCTACCTACCGCAGGGCAAGAACAGATGAGAGGAGATCCCTCTCTGCCAGCCATCAGGCTAAAAGGAAGGGGTGAATGTCTCGGGGTGGGAGCGGGATACTGGAAGGGAAAAAGGGGCAAAGAGAGAAAGAGATGGAGAGATGAGCTTCTCTCTTTGAATCTCTCTCTCTCTTTCTCCCTCTTTCTCTCTCTAACTCCTTTTCCCTTCAAAGCGTCCTTTGTTCACTCTTCGTTCGTCCCCCAGGACCTCGCGTCCTACGTCTTTTCCTTCCAGCGCACCGTAATCGTGTCTTCCAGGGCTGAAACCCGCCAACGAGGAAATACCGAAAACTTCTTCTTTTTCTTCTTCTTGTTCTTCTTCTTCTTCTTCTTCTTCTTCTCTTCTTCTTTTCTTTCTTTTTTTCTTTTCGTATTCTCTCGCTTCCGTCTAATAGTTCGTTGAAAAAAAAATTATCTCAATTATCTACTTTATTATTACTATTATTAGAAAATATTTGTGACGTTTTTATTAAAACGTAATAATACCAACCCCCCTATTTGAAAATTGAAAAAGATAAAAAAATTACTTAAAATATTTTCTCTCTCATTTTTCATAGTCGGGGATGGAAGACAAAAAAATGAAAAAATATATAAGATAGGTTCGTTTAAGTTTTTCTCGTCACAAAAGTTTCGCGCAAAACGGAGTAAAGTAAAGCAAAGCAGAGCAGAGCAAAGCAGAGCGGAGCAGAGCAGAGCAGAGCTGAGCAAAGCTGAGTTGAGCTGAGTTGAGAAGAGTAAAAGCAAAAACACACACACAGAGAGAGAGAGAGAGAGAGAAAGAGGGAGAGATAGAGAGGGAGAACCCACAGTTTCCCGTTTTCGCTCATCCCGCTGCTTTTTCTCCCCGCTTATACAACATACCCTTCCACTCACAGAGTATCCTCTCTTTCCCTCCCTATCTATCTATCTCTCTCTCACCCCTCCCTCTCTCCCTCCCTCTCTTTCTCTCTCTCTCTCTCTCTCTCTCTCCTGGTCTCCTCCCTCGAGGAGAGACGGTGATACGCCATTGGAGCCGGGCGTGGACCAATCGTGAAACTCGTTTCGGACCTGGCGCATTCCCCACACACGTGGTTGACGTATGTCCATATTCCTAGGGATAGCTGCGCGAAAAACGTCAAAAAGAGGAAGAGAGAGAGAGAGAGAGAGAAAGAAAGAGAGACAGGGAGAAAGAGAGAGAGAGAGAAAGAAAGAGAAACAGGGAGAAAGAGAGAGAGAGAGAAATAGAAGTTTCGTAGCTGAATCGTTGCTCGCCATGCTGCTAACACGAGATAGAAAGAGAAAGAGAGATAAAGGACGATGGTAGATATAGTGTAGTAGAGTAGTAGTAGTGGTAGTAGTAGTAGTAAATAGTTGATAGTATTGGTGATGGTAACTATGTAGTGGGGATGAAAATGAGAAGGAACGAGAATCGAGAAAAACAATGATATTGCGGAGGATACGTGGAGGAGAGACGGAGAACCATCAGTAAAGAGTTTCACATATATATATATATATATATATATATATATATATATATATATATATAACACATATACAAATATAAATATATAGGGGTCGTAGGATTGGAGAGAAAAAGAGATGGAGAGTGAGCGTGGATAAAGAAACAAAAGTTGGGAATAGGTAGAAAGAGTTGGTACACGAGTTTAAGGGAGATAGAATGCGATGAAAGAGATGAGAGACAGAGAGAGAATGAGAAAGTTAAAGAGTGAAACAGATAAAAAGTAAGAGAGAGAGAAAGAGGGAATGAGAGATGGAAAGGAATCGTTCGAGAGAGATAGAGATAGATGGATAGACTGAGACAGAAAAAGAAAGAGATAGAAACACATATACACGCACAGAATGAGAGAAAGAGAGATGAAAGGGAGAAATTCCTCCCAATCCTACACAACTCCGGTTACGACGTGACGCGAAGCGCCGACCACGTGGCTCTTCTCTCTCTCTCTCTCTCTCTCTCTCTATTCTCGTATTCGCCATTCCCTTCCTCTCATTGTCAAACATATCCGTCTATCTTTTCGTCTCAACACATTCCTACATCCTCTCTTCTCTTTTCTCTTCTCTCTTCTCTTTTCTTCTCTTCTTCGTGTTCTTCATCTTCTTTTTCATTTTTTTCCTTCTATCGTCGTTGTCGTTGTCATATTCATTTTCATCGTTGACGTAGTTGTCATCATCGATATCGTTGAAAAGTGTATCTTACTATGTACTAACATGTTGCTTTTAGATATCCTAGGATGAACAAAAATAAGTCAAAGAAGGAATAATAATTGTTAAAAGAGAGGACTTCAATTCATTCGTTCGTTCGCTTATTCGTTTGTCTGTTCTTTCTTTCATAGGACTTGGTACCGCAGTCCCGCACTGCGGTCCTGGCCAGTCGATCCCAGACCAACTCTGTATTATATCGATTTTTTCTTCGATTTTATATCATTATAATTGAGAAACAATGATATTTGCATGATTAAACAATATATTAAGTCCGAGATATGAAGAATTGTTTGTGTAGATATTTTTTTTCGAAAAATATAATTTGTAGAATTAAATAATTTGGATTATTTGAATTTGGTAACTGATGTTACCAATTAACAAACATTGATATGTTTCGTTTGATAATTAGTCCGTCAACAAAATTACACTAACAAATGTTTGATAATAATTAAATATAATTATTAACATAATTTCAATGGAAGAAAATACAAAAATTTTAATTCATAAAATAATTGATCTTTTTTTACGATTATTAGTCATTCTCTTGTTATCCTGTAAAAAAAAAGCAGGGGGAAAAAAGCTCCTGCATTGGTAGGCGACTTATATTGATTTTCTCGAAATAAAAGATTATTTCGGGGGTGAGCGAAATGACGTCATAGATTGATCAAGTTCCAAACCAGTTAGGTAGGTTAAAATGTTCTCTTAGAATGAACGTAAAACGCGTGTGCAAGTTTACGTAGTACTACGTATAAACACTCGTGATTCTCTTTCATCACAAATTGGCCCACGTGGAGAATATGTATCAGCAGCAGGATGAAAAAGCACCAACACGCTTTCGATTATTATCGAAATTAAACACACGCACGACTTCCGGACTGGCTATCGATAGAATCTTTCCACTCGGTGCAACACGCTACTTTAACACATTCCTATCAAAATCAACAAATTATCTCTTTCCTATCTACCAAATAATTATCTCTCATTATTTTCATTCTAATTGATCTGATTGTAAATGATCGATTAATATCAAAATTATATCATATTAATTTACAAATATTTTTGTCCACAGTTTTGTTTATAAAATGATATAAGTGATAGATTAAAAACTAAATATATTATACTAGAATATAATTTAAATATAATTATTTCATGAAGATTTGTGAGAAAATTTGATAACAAAATGACGTGAGTGATTTCGTTAAAGAAAAAATGAAAAGAAGAAGAAGAAGAAAATGCAAGATCTAAAAACATTTCCGCATACAATTTGTATGCAATTTTAATGCGAAATCAAGGAAAATTGATTTCTCAAATTTCGATGCCCCAGAAAGAAAATATTCTATTATTCAGAAGGAAAAGAAGTGCCCTTGGTCTCTCTCTTAGGTTTTTAATAATATCTTTAATTTTATTTATTTATTATGTTACTGTTTTGGTAATAGGAACGTTATCTTGTAATTTATAATTTTAGAAGTGGAATTCGGAATACCGGTTATATTAAATTATTATTTAAAATAATTATAAGGAATGATATATCGATCTTTGATTTATATTGGTATTTCAAACATTTTCAAAATTTATTATTATTCATTTAATTTATTTATTATATTTGATAATTCCTTCATTTTTATCAATGTATATCGTTGTTTCAATTTCATTTGTTATTCTAATTATAATTAAGAAAATGTAACAAAGTGAAAAATGTATACCACTTTTGATTCAAATAATTGATCTCATTTATGGAAATGATACGAGTGAACAAATTTCGCATACGAATCTCATCCAATCGCGAAAAGTGCAGACACATTTCAGGAGATTTTGGACGCGACTCGATCGTATTTGGCGAACAACACGCTCTACCTTTATTTTAGACATAGTCTTCGATATAAATAATAACAAACAATTTTAGAAATAATCAGCTTATTTTGCAAAAGAAATAAAAGAAATTCAAATAAATTATTTTTTTTAATATATATAAAATTAAATATCATAATAAAAGAAATATTACTTTTTTCAAAATGACAGAGAGAAGAAGATTAAAACAATGTTCTATGGGATATTAATTTGTTAATGTGTTAATTCAAAAATATAAATAACATTTTACTGGGATATTAATAAAACTGTCTCGAGTATTACATTATGATAAATGAAACAATAATTGATAACAAGAATATTATACAACACAATACTTATACAATCCAAATAATTTCTCAAACTACTCGATTGGCGATATTATTAAATAAACGTAAATTGAAATATTTCCCAAAAGAAAAGAAAACAACATATAAATTCAATCACTTTAAACTAATTAATAAATGATGCATATAATGTTATTATTATTTTTATCATTTTTATCAAGTCACTTATAAAAAGGTTACGCTCTTCACTTTTGTTAATACACGTAGCAACTGATTAATCCGTCGAAACACTTTAATTCGGAAGCATCGAAGAGTAAAAGAGAACGTATCCAAATACAGATAAATAGGTCATTGCATTAAAAAGCATAACTAGAGGGAGAGTTAGGTGAGGATTTGATCAAGAAGAAAGAAAGAAAGAAAAAAAAAGAGAGAAAGGTAAAAAGAAAAAAATGAAGAAGTCAGGAAGTAAAGTATTGAAAGAGCAAAATAGAAAGTCTTCCGAGTGATTTAAATTCTGCCACAGTTTCCATCTACTCAAGTCTGCCATATTTAAAATAAAAAATAAAATAAAATAAAAAATAAAACATGTACCAAGTTGTTTGGTTTTCTTCGTCGTCTTTAATTTTCTTATTGGTCTTTGATTTGTTGAAGGGTAAAAAGATGAAAGAAAGAAAAGGGTAAAGTACGATCGGAATAAGTGAAAAGTCGATTTACGTACTCGAACGATCTTGACCCAGAGAATGTGGTTGGGTAGTAGTGTCAGTAAGCGCACGACAACCACCACCAACCAACGAACGAACGAACCAACCAGCCAGTACGGGAATTCCTACAACGGGCCATCTATTACAGCAAGCCACCTGCTGGCTGTGGCATTGAATCGGCGAGTAGACAAAGGAAGGGAAATCTCAGTGAAAAGAGAGGAGTCCGAGGAAAACGACTGCGGAAAACGAGTGGAGCAAAAGGAGAAGGAAAAAGAAGGTGGTGGAGGTGGAGGTGGAGGTGGAGGTGAAGGAGAAGGTAATAGTAGTGGTAGTGTTACCACTGTAAAAGGAAGTTAAGAGAAAGAGAGAGAGAGAAAGAGAGAGAGAGAAAGAAAAAGAAACCAAGTGTGTCGAGCTTGGAAGCCCACGTCCGTATTCCTTTCGACTAGAACTATTCCAAGTGTGCCATCCAACGAGTGCATCGTCCGTCCGCTCGTCCATTTTTTCTCCCCATCTCTTTTTATAATATAATACTTATAATATACAGGGTGATTTGTAACTGGTGGTACAAGCGAAAAGAGGGTGATTCTACATGAAAAAAAAAATCGAAAATATACAATAAAATATTTTCGTTTGAGGCTTTGTTTTCGAGAAAATCGACTATGAATATTCGCAAAGTACGTGTGTACTTAATCATATCTCGTTATACCAGACCTACGAACTTTTCATATAAGAATAACCAGTATACATATATAGGGTATTTCCGAAAAGTTCGTAGGGTATTTCCAAAAGTTCATAGGGTATTTCCGAAAAGTTTGTAGGGTATTTCCGAAAAGTTCTTAGGGTATTTCCAAAAGTTCGTAGGGTAATTCCGAAAAATTCGCTCGTTCACGAGGCTCTTTTACGAGGCTCTTTTACGAGACTCGTTCACGAAGCTTGTTTACGAGGCTCTTTTAGGAGACTCTTTTACGAGGCTCATTCACGAGGCTCGTTTACGAGGACTTTGATCATATCTCGTTATAACGGACCTACAAACTTTTCAGAAATACTCTACGAACTTTTCGGAAATACCCTACGAACTTTTCGGAAATACCCTACGAACTTTTGGAAATACCCTATATATGTATACTAGTTATTCTTATATGAAAAGTTCGTAGGTCCGGTATAACGAGATATGATCAAGTACACGCGTACTTTGCGAAAATTCAAAGTCGATTTTCTCGGAAACAAAACCTCAAACGAAAAAATTTTATTGTATATTTTCGAATTATTTTTTCATGTAGAATCACCCTCTTTTCGCTTGTACCACCAGTTACAGGTCACCCTGTATAATTCTTCTCTCTTTTCCACCAATAACACCGATCGCAAACATATCGATGTTTGCGAGCACATTTTTCAAGAAAATTAGAGAAAAAAATAAAATATAAAAGACGCGTTTTGTCTGTTGAAAAATGATCAACGGGGTGTGGTTGATCTACTAAATTCGATCGATCAACTATCTTTACGTTTTACCGATAAGTTCCTATACTTATTTCTACGTAATAAATGTTTTATATAATTTCATATATGAGCTACGCGTTTGGCATGGTATAATATCAAATATACATATTATATACATATTTATATATGTTTGATATTAATTCAAAAATGTTCTTATTATTTTCATACTTATTTTTCAACTAATTTAAATACTAATCAAACGTTATTACTAAATCCGATAAAAAGTAGAAAATAAAAAATAACTTCACACTTAAAATAATATATTCAAAAGAAAATAAAAAGAAATAAAACTTAAAAGAATAAAATGAATTAGTAGCATACTATATATATACGTATATATAAGTAAATAAGTATAAGTATATACTTATTTACTTACTTACATACATACATACTTACTTAGGTTAGCACGCGACGGGACAACCTTCGAAGGGAAGAGCTCGCAATGGGCAGACTGGCAATGGGATGGGAAAATCGCGGGAAATTCGAGGGCGCCGCGCCCGGAATCCGATGGTAGATAGAAACAAGACGATGATAGAGAGACTCCGACCCTAAACCTCTCTCTCTCTCTCTCTCTCTCTCTCTCTCTTAGCTCCCTTTCCCGCCTTCGACCAAGCCAACCCTCGCCTACCCTCCGAGTACCGTCGCATACTCGACAATCCCAAGTATACGTCGACGTAGCCGGCATAGCCGACTACTACTTTGCATCGTGACCTTGACTCTCTCTCTCTCTCTCTCTCTCTCTCTATCTCTCTCTTTCTCTCTCTCACTCTGTTTCTTAAGCTGCATGCCTGCTTCGAAAAAGAATCCAACGAGTAGCCCAGTCTTCTTTCTTCTTTCTTCTTTCGACACGATAAAATGAAAGAGAACAAGGAGAGTTGTTGCGTGGCCCTCGCACGTATTTCGCTCTTTCTCCCCCTTCTCCTCCTCCTCCACCTCCACCACCGTAGTAGTAGTCGTCGTCGTTGACCTACTTTAGGGCAAGCATGAAAAAAGGCACACGGTACCTAGGAGTGAACACGAGGTTGCTCCGGTTACGCTACTTTCATTTCATTTCGAATCACCGGTCCACCTTTTTTTCTCACCTTCTGTGTAACTTTCCTCATTACCGATCTTTTTCATCGTTTATCAGGGATGATTTTATGTCAATTATAAATATTTTTCTCTAGATAATCGTAATCATTTTTGTCAAATATCTCGAATAAAGTTAACGCTTGTGTACCCTTTAAATGCTCAAATAGAATATTTCGTTTTTTTTTATTTATCTTTCTTTCGACTATCATAAAAGATAAAAAATGTTTGAATATTTGTTCGTAGCAAGATAAGAGGAAATCTCACTATTTTCTAATAAGTAAGTTTGTACAACAGAGTGAAAGAAGTTGAAAGAGATAAAAAAAAACTAGACAATGAATGAAAAAGAGATAAAGAGAGGGAGGAAAGACAAAGGTGGAAAGAATCGTATGGATAAGGAAGAGGGAATTCAACAAGTAGAAAGCCGACAGCTGTTGATGAGAGAACCCTCTCGGTTTGGTCCTCTTTCGACCTCCGAGACTTTGAAATTCTTTTTACTTTGGATTATTGTCAGAGTGTCAGGCGCAAGATCTCGGAGCGATTCGAATTGCTAGGAAAACTAAGTATTCTAGTAAGTTTTTATCAATAAAATGGAAACGTGCTTCTTAATACTAGGTACATGTGCATATATTTATTCATGTAAATATGTAAGATGCTTGGCATCGACGAGAAACATGCTTTTCATCGTTTCAAAACTTGGAATGTTACCGAGTAGGCAACCTTGAGCTTTGAGCGAGTAGCACGAAGCACATTTTCCCAAAGAAACAGAAAGTTTTAGAAAAATTATTATATTATTATTATTATACGTGATATATCAATTATTTATTATTTATACAAATATAAAAATAAAGAAGAAAAATTGTTTATATTTTATTTAAATATATTTTTTTAATAATTAATTATAGTACGTATAATGTAATTATATTTTATAATTTAAAATAATTATATAATACACAATATATTAATATATTAATATATTTTATCAAGACTCTTAAATGTAATTTTACCAAACAAAATTTGACCAGAACTAACAATTTCTCGGAATCACAAAAATTCATTAAAAACCAATTTAGAAACGTTATAAGTATAGTATGCCTGCGGGTTTATGATTAGTGATAGAATTTATATTTAGGATTTTCAAAATACTTTCTTGAGTAAATAAGATTGATCAAGTAGAACAAATTTAAATAATCTTATGTAATATAATAATATATAGATATAAATATAATAATATATTACAAAATAGAACAATAATAAATAAAATATTAATTTTCCAATATTAAATAATTATTAAAGATATCCTAATTTTCTCAAAAATGGCTATACCTAGAAAGCTAATTACTATAAATCGTATGTACGGTCTGTAACCCTAACGAACCCATATAAATTTATAAAGTTTCATAAATTTCTTAAAAATACAAACTCTGGTTTCCCTATGAAATAATATGAGTCTACATTTCGTAGTATGCAGTCGCACCCAAACACACACATATACAATGCTTAGTAACCACGAATGGGGACTACGAAGCACCGCACAAAGAGGAGACCGAGAACAGGAAAAACTGTATATTATATTCTATCTCATTTTCTCACAGGTACAATTCTATAAATGTATATATGTTTGCTCTTTTTCTCTTTTTTAGTGACGTAGCGTTCGGTCACTTTTTCGTTTCATCGTTTCATCCGTTTTCAAATCACCTCGATTCTAAAGAAGTTTTTACTCCAAAAAAACAATTGGTACACCTGTCTTTAAAAAAAGAAGATAAGAACAAGTTTTACCACAAGAACAAAGAGATTGCACTTGAATGATATTTGTGAAGATCTCCCGATCGCTGTCAAAAATGTTCACGAGACATCCGGTCTTGTGCGTTCTTCGTATCGATCGACTCGATATCGTCGACGGAACTGACGCGTCCACTACGAAACTTCTGACACGATCGAAATCTTCTAGAAAAAAAAGGAAAGAACGAATTACAGGTGCAACCGATTCATTCGATAGATCAATTCACCTGTTAAACATCACCGATCAAATTGAATTTATTATAAATGTCGCAATTATACTGAAATCTTCTTAAACTATTCTACTTGTTACTTAAAGTGTATATATTATTTAAACACTAATTCATTTAATAAGTAAATAATTAATATATATATACACATGATCTTTCACAACGAAATATTCATATAAAAAATGAATAATCCAGGAAATTGATATATTCCAAATTTTTACATATATAAACATAAATATTATTTCATTTTTAATGAACATTAACTACAAAATTAAACCTTCAATAATCCAATTGTTTCTTGTGTCTATACAAGATTAAACAATATGAAATGTATAATTTAAATGATAATATAACAACGCGCTTACTTAACAAGCAATTTTTATCTACATAAATGAATTGACAATAATTAATAACAAAAAAAAAATAAAAATAAAAATAGATTAAAACACAATAAATAAAAATATCAAAGACCAAATATGTGTGATTTTCAAAAATTTTCTGCTTACGTTACGAAGCAACAACAAATAATCGAATATCATCCTAATCAATGGATCTAACACTTATAATCAAATAAATCAATAAACATAAAAAACACTATAATCATCAAAAGATTATGCCCTCTGTCGGAAGGAAGAGCAATCAAGGGCTCTCACGGTTTTCGATCGATACTCCGTCGGTCGATCGTTCGAACGGAGGAGCAAAGGGAAGCGGTGGGAAGGCAAGAGGGGGAATTTGTGATTTCCTGATGATGCGAAAAAGGTACAAAACCAATAGGAAGTGTTAAATATAAACATCCACGCGTATGCGTATAACACTTAACAAAACCTACACACTATACCAAACACACTCACATACACAAAGAAACAATAGGAGATGAACGTAAAAATCAATAAATTAGTCGTAGTAATCGTAATAGTAGGTATTGTTAATAGTTACAGCGGGTGTTGTCGGAGATGATTACGGTGGGTTGTTGTAACACGGGTTAAAATGAAAGAAAAAGAAAATAAATAAAGAGAGAGAAAGAGAAAAAATAAATGAGGGTGGAAAAGGAAGCGACGATGAAAGTTTTTATCGATTCTTATCATAGACGTCGAGAAAGAAAGCACGTGGGTCTTGACGGACTGATAGAAGGTTTCTTGCGTCAAATCGGCGCGCGCAACCATCGTACCGCGTGTTTGTCCTACGCACCTACATAATATGACGTATATAAACGTAACGTATGTACGTAAATACGAGAAGGAAATACTACGAAATAAAAAGAGAGATAGTGAGAGAGAGAGAGAGAGAGGGAGCTGGGGTGAGATAGGGTGTCGACGATCGGAGACGAAGGAACGCAAGATATTTGGAAGATATTTATAATGCATGGACGCGAGCGAGGACTCCGGCACGCGGTACGGCATCGTGTTCCTAGATAGAAAGAGATAAAAATGAAAGAAAGAGAAAAAGAGAAAGAAAGAGTGTGTGAGTGAGAGAGAAAAAGGGACGGCGAGGAACGTTGGGGCAGGTCGTACATAAACGGGCCGCCTCCGAACCGCTGGAATTGCTGAGAGACGGAGATAGAATATTACGGTGTTGTGTTATGTTGTATGAGTAAAAGAGAAAAAGAAAAAAAAAAGGAATAGGAGGAGGAGAGAATATCACGCGTATCCTCTTTCGTGCCGCGTGCTGAAGCTCTAAGTTGTTGTTTAATGAGTTGGAAAGAGTTAGAAGAACACGCTGTCAAAACGCTGTGGAAGAGGATGGAAGAACAAAAAAAGAAAAAGAGAAAGAGGGGAAGGGAAAGAGAGAGAGAGAGAGATAGATCAGATAGAAATTACGTAATTGGTGTGTATCTGAGAGATTAGTTTTACGACACTTCGGTTCCTGTGTTACCAGATCTACTCCCCTTTCTCCTCTGCCCCATCCCAGAGTTAATTCTTCCCCCACCATGGAGACTCGCGAGAGAATACACACGAGTCGTGGGCACGCGACCTAAACTACGATTGTGTGTACGGGTGTAGGTGTATGTGCGCGTGTGGATAGATAGTAATGGGTATATGGGTAGAAGGTTGGAATACATTAATGATCTGAACTGATAGGGTAACGCGATCGCCGGCTAACGTACGGCCGGACTCGAACTTGAGAGCCGTGAAATTTGTCGTAGGTCAAGGCGGGGATCTCTCCCCGTACCTCTCGTCTCGTCTCGTCTCGTCTCTCTTCTCCTCTCCAGCAGCCTCCTCCCTCGACTCGCATTAATGACCCCGTTTAGGAGTTTATGCGAATACCTCCGAGCGCTCGGAGTCGGAGCCCGCGAGCGTGTTTACAGTACTACAACCTTCCTTCTATTCTCCATCTTCTTCCTCTTCTTCTTGTTTGAAAGTGAAAGAGAGAGAGAGGGAGAGAGTGAGAGGGGAGGAGAAAAAGAGACGTTCTCTCGATTTATGTAAGATCCGATCGCAAAGTTGAGCGCTCGAGAGTAGTAGAACCACTTCGGTCACGGAGGACAACGATAAAAGCGTCGGGTTGGTGAGCTCGTAAATAAAAGGGTAGAAAGAGACAGAGAGAGAGGGAAAGAAAAAGAAAAAGGGAGAAAGGAGGGGGTAGGAGGAGAGTCGCGGTCCATTCATGAGTTCGGCCACAGGCAGTAACGTGCTGCTGCAAGAGGAGGAAGAGACGAACGAGATAGAGGAGGAGGAGGAGGAGGAAGAGGAGGAGGAGGAGATGGAGTCGACTCACTCGGTCGTGCGTACACGCTGGAAAAGTCTTTTTCTCCGTGTATTTTACGGGAGGTCAGGGTTAAAGGAGAATGAAAGAAAGATAGAAGTTAAAGGAAGAGGAAGACGACGACGAGGAGGAGGAGGAAGAAAAAGAGGAAGCAAAGAAGGAGGTGGGGTTGGACTAACGTTTTATGCGACTACGATTCTCTTCGACCACGGTACGTCGACCCTCTCCCTCCCACCTTTCCACCCACCTTCCCATCCTTTTGTCTTACGAAAGAGATTAATCGAGAGCGAGTTACAATACCACCCCTCTCCCTCCTCTTCCATCTTCGTTCTCTTTTTTTTTTTTATTCTCTTTCATCTCTTTTTTTTTTTACTAATTTCGATCTAAAAACAACAAACGTAAGGAAGAAGTGATACTTTGTGTATTGTATATGTATAAATTATTTTAAATTTTTCGATTTGATTTACCGACAGAATTTAATTATCAAAAAATCAAGCAAATCCTTTTGTCAAAATAATTCTAACGATTTCGATCTAATTAATCTTTTTTTTTCTTTTTTTTTTAATTAACTTTTTCAACTCATTCCTACTTTTTAAAGAATCAAGTTAATAATTATATTGAAAGTAGAAAAAAATAAAAGGTAAAGATTTAGTCTAATTTCGAGTAGTTGCTACTTACTTACGTACCACGATTTGTTTGTTTAGCAGAAAAAAGACGAATGGTCGGTTGGTTGGTTGATTGGTTGGTAGGTAGGTTGATAGGTAGATAGATAGAGATAGCTTATGGTTAACGTTGCATTTAACAGAAGATATTTTCTACAGGAAAGTAGAGAAAGAGGAAAATATAGGATGATAAGAGGAAGGCAGGGAGGTTGGGAGGATTTCAGGAGAAAAAGAAAGAGAGAGAAAGAGTAGTTATACTAAGAGTAAAGGAAATCACTTCTGTTGCAACCCTCTCCGTACTCCTCTTCTTCAGAACCCTATCCTTCTCTCTCTCTCTCTCTCTCTCTTTTTTTTTCTCTATTTACAACCACTTTCAACTCCTCTTTCACTTTCTCATCGTCCCTTTTCAAGACTTTCAGAGAGCGGAAAGAAATTAATAGAGGTAAAGGCTAAACTTCCTTCACCGCGAAGGACTTGCCGTGCCTCGTAACTTTAAATCCTCTCGGACGAATTTCCAACGTGCGTCTGCCTTATCTCAACAGAGGAAAAGAGAGAGAGTATCAGAGACAGAGAAAAAAAGAGGGAGAGAAAGAGAGAGAGAGAGAAAGAGAGAGAAGAGAGTGAGAGTTTACGTCTCTTTAAATTTAAAAGGAAAGGGAAACGATATGCTTCTTCCTTTTCTTACTTTCCTGACCTAGTGCATGCTTTTCGTAGATGCACCCTGTCGATTCTTCTTCATTCATCTTTGTGCTTGCATATATATATATATATATATATATATATATATATATATACATTATGTATATACACATATTTATATTCTTACAAATATAAATATTTATACTAATTTGCATCAATACATCATTATGTGCATAAATTTTTTGCAATGTGTATATTGTATATCACATATTTTAATTATTTACTCTTTATAATTATATATTATATACTGTATAACGTATATGACATTAATCGTATATTCTACACTGTACTCTTTATTGTAAATATGTATCAAGTTTGTAAACATAAATAATACAAGTTTTAAAATTTAATTGTTAATTATTCTAACGACGAATATCTCAAAACAATCAAAGCAAAAAATTTTCTCTGACTTGTTACATATATACTTATATCATTCATAAAATTTGACATTTAACACTCACACATACATATCTGAAATATTAAAATTCTATTTCCTGACGAAATCATTTTAAATACTCATTCCTCAACGAGAAATACACTTTAATATATATGGAAAATATCGGACGACTAACATTCTTATTAAAAGTATACAAACAGTCTAACCTTTCTAGGAATATTTTCATATTATCAATAATTTGAAGAAGTGATCTATGAAAGGTGATCGATTGTTTACACAGTAAGTTTCAAACGATTATCAAGGCAACAACCTTTCTGATTCTTTGGTAATAAGGCAGAATATTTTACGAAGACTTTATATCAATCTTATAACAGTAAGTTCATACGTTAGATCCTAATTAAATATATTACACATATTCATAATTATCTCATTTATAATATCGTTTATATATATGCATATATATATAATCCACAAAATATTTGAAATAGTGTTCTGATTTTTATCATTAAAAATTGATCATAACTTTATATAATTCCATTTACATACATAGAATGGAATATATATATATGTGTTATCGATATAAACAATGGGGGGCAAAATAATATTTCTTCAATATCTTACATTATTAAATATATCACATATTACATAATATTATTCATATTATGTATATGTATATTCAAACAGATCTTTAATAAAAAAACACAAATATGTTTGTATAAAATACATAATAGTTTTCAAGGGCAATGTCACGAATGTGACAATCTCAAAACAGTATATTTTTCGATAATATATCTCTCTTTAAAATAGGCGTTAAAGATAACATAATACATATATGTATGAACATATACATATACTTTTAAGTATATAATACTATCTCTTTTGATTTCTTAACAAATATTCTAGAGTATAAAATTAGATACGTATACAGGGCTATTATATATATAGAAAGAGAGAAAAAAGAAAGAAAAATGGACTGGAAACGTACACTTGGCAAAACTCAACATGTTCACGTTCGTTCATTCGTTCCTTCGTTGGTCGTTCGTTCGTTCGTTCGTTCGTTCGTTCGTTCGTTCGTTCGTTCGTTCGTTCGTTCGTTCGTTCGTTCGTTCGTTCGTTCGTTCGTTTTGAGCATCGAAAAGACTTTATCACTGATAAGGATATCCTTATCGTCGTGCGCGAGCAAAAGATAAGATGCACGAGGTGTATACTATACGCAAGAACACGAGTCTCACATAAATCCATCTGTTCTTTCCTCTTCGTTCTTCTCTATTTTTATTTACTAATTATCAATTAACCCTTATCGATCTATCAAAAAGAACAGAAACGAAAATCATGAAAAAGAAAAAAAAACATTTCAAACTAAACAGATAAAAAGAAATATTAATTAATAAAAAATAAATATTCCTAAATATTTAATAATAAAAATCAACTTGAGTGAATAATACAAAATATCAATATTTAAACAATTATTAATGTATTAACTTGTCAATAATTATAGTTAATGAATAATTGAACAATCATAAACCGCTTGTTATGAAAATATGATTAAAATGTCGAAGATTGAAAAATTAATAATTATAAGACAGAAGACATAAAAAAACAATAAATCAAAATGAATACTCTTAGCAGGATGCGTTTTAAGGAAAAGGATATTCTCGAGAATGGAATAAAGATCTGATTACCGATCCTTATCATCCTTAAACATCGGAATTCTTAACGAGCTTCCGATCGGTCGCTTCCTATTAAATGGGAATCGTCCTTTCCCTGTTTACATCTTGTTATCCTTTCTTCAACCTTTCCCCACTCCTACCCTTTTCTGATCTCTTTTTAATCGTTCACTCATTTGCTATCTCCGCTCATCCTCTCTCTCTGTCTTTCAATAATCACGAAAAGGTCGTCTTCGCATGGACGAATTAGTCGATTAGAGAAACGTGCACCTGTCTCGATTTAAATATACAACACTCCTCATAACCTTCCCCCACGCCCTCTCAACTTCTCTCTTTCCATCTAACTTCCCTTCTTGCGTCTTCTTTGCATGTAAGTATGTATGCGCGCGTGAGTGCATAAATATAAACAGGTGCTTTTAATTTATGAATCTTACAATTAGACGGAATATCTCGATCGAAAATTCTTTTTCTCTCATTTTTTTTTCTACTTTCCCTTTTCCATTTTCCCTTTTATTACTTAACCTTTCCTTACCTTTCCATCATGATTTTTTTTCTTTTTTTTATATTATTATTATTTTGTTTTCGTTTGCTGCTTTCTTTCTTCTACTCGTTTTCTTTTTCTTCTCTTGTAGATTCTTTCTGTTTTCTTATTCTTTCTTAAAAGCGTTAGACGATTGTATACGCGTCGTTAGAAACAGAGAACGTCAATTTGGTTGTCGTATTTCCACGTCTTTCCACGAGCTTCCGACACCGAAGCCGAAGGTGAATTGCGCGTGTAAACAAAGTCTATTCTAGCGTGTATATATATATATATATATGTATGCATGACGATGTCGTACTTACTTGACGCACCAACTTTATTCGACATAACCCGACTTCTTACGACTCTGTGTGTGTATAACTATTATATTATTAACACACACACACACACACACACACACACACACACACATATATATATATATATGATACACTGCTATACTGTACATTGTATATAACAAATATTTTATACTATATTTGCAGTATATAATATATTATATATACACCATAGATATTGTATATTACTTACTGTATAATATATTTAGTACATATATGGTATACTGAATACTATATATTGTACTCATATTATACAGTACATCAACAAAATATTTACTTAACCAATAAAGTCCATGAACTTTTTATCGAGTTATTTACTTAGAAAAAATCACAAGAACTTATCGGTCAATCTAATATGTATATCAATAACATTATATATAAATATTTACATGCGTATTTCTACGTATATACAAACGTATATATATTTTCGAATCAGTACTTCGAAGTGGTTCAAGTTTTTGCTATTATGTAGCTTGATCTCTCTTGGAGGTCCCCTACAACTAGTGGCGGGAAAACGGGAAGAGAAGTCGTTTCGATGTCTCGAAATCGAGGCCGGAAGTAGAGGAGGAGAAGGAGGAGGAGAAGGACTCTTGGCTTTCGAAGACGCTCGTAAAACGTTCCACGAGCGGTCTACTTTTACTTGGCCATTTTCGAGCGGGAAATTTTTGTTGGATTTTTAAACCAATCTCTTTTATTTCATCTTAAATAAATAAATAAATAATAGTAATAATAATAAAAATAATAATAATAATAATAAAATATAAAATAAAAATACAATTTATTTCTTCGAGTATCAATATACTCTCTCTGTGTTTGTCTCTTTTTTTTTTTTTTTTTTTTTTTTATTATGAAAGAGCAAGCAAGAATCTTTCCACCTCTCTTTCTCTCTCTCTCTCTTTCTACCTCTATCTCCGTCTCTGTTTTACTTATTAATACGGCAAAGCACGAGGCGCGCTCCCCTCGAGACCCGACGTAACGCGGAATGTCGCGGAAAATTCAAAGTATCGCTGATCCAAGGAAGTAAGCTTTGAACTTACATCGATGTAGCTTTAAACGAAGGCTTGGATCGCGCTCGAGACGTCCCGTTGACGATCGTCGTTCGACCAACAGAGAATAAAAATGTTGACGATGAATTTTCTTATCCTCTTGGTCGTATAGAAAGTGGCGCGCGTACGAAGCTACGCGAAGCTACCGCTCTGCTGTTGGAAGGCTCCGTAGAGCGTTCAACGAGCGAGCGAGAGAGAGAGAAGAGAACACGAGCGAGATAGTCGAACACAGCCGAACGAAGCCGAGCGGTAGCGGGGTGGAGCGAAGCGGCCCGTCGAGGTCTTAGTCGAGCGCAAACGTTCTTAGGCTCTTTGTCGTATACGCCCAACCGTCTCAGGACCGTATCAACCAACACGTTAGTTTTTCTCTGAAAAACATTACCACAATTTTAAGGGGGTACCAATTTTTTTTCTTTTTTTTCTTTTTAATATAATATTACTTGTCGTCTAATTTGATTATTAACGTACAGTATATTAAATTTATTTACCGCTTAGCGAGATACAATAAAGAATAATTGTAATTCTTTATTATTAATTTAAAATGAAAATTTTGCTTTCAGATGTTGAAACATGATTTTTTTTGTTTTCTTTTTTTCTTTTGATTATTTTATTTTCGATTTTCCTTTTATTTCTTTTTACATATTGGAAATAATCAATAATGGACTTTAATAAATACAAGAGACTCGCACGTCGAACGCTCGGGATTAAATAATGCACTTCCTTTTACAGAAAATACTGAAAGGTATATAAACAATCGGGAATATTCAATATTAATTATACAGTTAATTTACGAGGCGTGAATAGAGCTCGGCCATCCGCTTAAACGAAATCTCCCATTCGAACGCGGACAATATGCCGCGTCGTTCGGCATACAATAGAGTTTTATATGTAATTTATTAAAAGCCAAAACTCTCCTGCGAACGATGGATAATATCGGCGAGGCGTTCGTATTTGTGAAAAAAATGCGTAGTAGTTGATAGTAGTAGTAGTAGTAGTGGTGGTAACAGAAGTAGTAAAAAGCTCGAGCAGGAAAACACCGTCGATCAGCTGAAAACAATGCAAAAGGGAAAGGATATTTTTGTATTCCAAAAGAATCTTTTTCCTTCTTTTTTTTTTCCTTTGATGAAACTGTATGCACGTAAGTCGTCCCACTCGCATCAGGATTTACAACGGGAACATCCTTTAGACGATATAATGAGAGTTATCTCCTATCCTCGGAGGCACGGAGTCTCGAAGCAATCATTAGAATTTTACAACCTCGATCGATGATAACGGGAGCCCTTTCCGTAGACGTTTCATTCACAAAGAACGTTGATCGATCACGCGGGAGGAGATAATACTTTGTATATGTACGCGCGCACGTGTCTACCTATCGTTTAAAAAGTACTCCCAGAGAGAAAGAGAGAGACAGACAGAGAGATAACAAGAGAGAGAGAAAGAGACAGAGATCTTCGGTGAAAATTTAACGACGATAAGAGAAAAGTAAATAAAATACATGATAAATGATTACGTGTTTTGTCGGAAAAGAGAAGAAAGATTTGGGATTAAAGAATGTTGAGTGATCTCTCTTGTAGATCAGGATCTTGAGAAATACAAGGTAAAATAAAAGAAAAAATATTAGATTCGTATAATACTTGTAGAGAGAAGAGTAAATAGATCGAAGAATATATGCAGGGTACGGTATAAGGATAGATACGGTACTGCTCGGCGTAGCGAAGTGCAGGTGGGCCGAGCATCTACGGAAATGAACGAAGTCCTACTCGGGGGAAAACCGAGCGGCGGCACTCGGCCGAGAACTGTTTTGCCAGAGTACCTCAGTAATGCTTTGCATGGCCAGCTAGCCGCAACTCGGCAGTCGTGTAGCTGAGAGTCGCGACGTATATTTATCGTTTAACTCGGTGTGGACATCGTGTTGTGTGATATGTATTATTATTATTATTATTATTATTATTATTATTATTATATTACGAGATGAGGACGAAGAGAGTTGGTGACGAATAAAGGAGAAATTAAAGGACCGTATATAATATTATTGATGGTTGAACGGTGAATTAAAATACACTGTGTTTCAACGATACAGAGAGATATATTTTTCGGGCGTGGATCCAATCATTTTCTTCTTCTTGAACGGAGTTTCGAACGACTAGGACAACAACAGACAAATAGAACTTCGAACTCAAATATTGTGTTTTCACGTTGATGAGACAAATAAAAAGAAATTATTGAAGTTATCAAATATAGTCGTGAGTTTAAAGAAAGACAGTGGGACACATCTGTGCTTGTAACGTGTGATAAATGTAAGGATTGATAACTTTAAAAAAAGAAGAAGAAGCCGGATCAGTGGACGGACGGCAGCGACTACGCTCGCTGCGGCCCTGGTGGAATCTCGATTCCACCCCAAACGTGTTTCCTCACTTGAGAACCGAGCTACCATCGAGACTAACTGTGTATGGTGCACGAGCGAATCAAGATGCTGTCGTCGGTGCCAGCGAAATAATAATGTGGTGCGACGTTGGTCAGGTGAGTGTCGTGCAAGATCCTGTTCGTTGGTTGGATGATTGAATGATTGCTTGCTTGGTTTCCTCGGATTCTTACACTTTATTCTCATCATTGTCATTGTCAATCGTAACCAGCAACCATGGTCTACGTTCCTACAATATTCTTCTTTCTTTCTCTGTGATATTTATCGAGTCGTTAGACAAACGGGAGAAAAAACAGCGAAAGAGAGGGAGAGAGAGAGAGAGAGAGAGAGATAGGAACTGCGACCGTCGCTGGTCGATCGGCCGACGGCGAGACGAAACGAACTTCCTTCGTATATTCTCGCCGTCGTATTTCTACACAATATTTCTCAACTTACTTTTCCATCGTTTTCCACATTTTAATGTCTCACATTATAAATCTATCGTCGCATTTTATTAAGAAATATATTTAAGTAAATTCAATTGAGAAAAAAAATAACCACCACGCAATATTCGATCACGAAATTTCGATTCTAACGGTTCTCGGTATAACTGAGAAAATACCCTTTCTCTTATATCTCGTATAAAAGATACAAAACACAAAATATTTATTTAACCCAATTTCCTAAACCTAAAAAGAAAGAAAGGAAGGAATAAAAAATCCTCGTAGAAAGACAGAGTAGAAAAGTAAAATAAAGGAATAAGGATTCAGGTAGATTAGATTGGTAAGAACGGAGAGCGCGTAAACAGATCGAGTAGTACGTGTGTCAGATTTGACGCGTGGTAACCTCGTGTTCGGTAGTTTGAATTCGAAGCGATCCCGCGTTTCCTTGGCCTGGGGCTGTGGGGGTGGTGGCGCGGAGGGTAGGAGAGTTGGATCAGAGAGGTGTAGTACGAAGAGGAGGAGTTCGATGGAGGTGGTGGAGTAAGGGGAGGGGGAGGTGGTAGAGAACGGCACAGCGACGATGACGGCGGCACCGATGATAACGTATAAAAAGAGAGGGGAATAGCAAAAAGAGAGAGAGAAAAAGAGAAAAAAAATCGTGTGTAAGATATATGTGTGTGCGGGGTTTCTCTGTAAGTTGCGCTCGCGCGTTCAACTAGAAGGATGTATTTGTGAGGGGTGGTGAGGGGAATGCGCTGTGAGGTGACTATGGCAGCGACGCTGGGTCGTGGGTCGCCGTTTGCCCGCTAGGTGGGGGTAAAGTAGCGGCGCGTGAAAGAGAAAGAGAGAGAGAGATAGCTGGAGGCTGGCTCCTCTTCTTCTTCTTCTTCTTCTTGTTCTTCTTTTTCTTCTTCTTCTTCCTCTTCTTCTCTGCTTCTTCTTATTCTTATTCTTCTTATCTTCTTCTTTTTCTTCTTCTTCTTCTTTACTTGGCCACCGGCGCCGTAAAGAAAACGCTCGCTCGACTCTCTTCGAGTTCTGCTGGTTCTGCTGGTGTAGTGTTGGTTGATGGTAAAGAGGAGGTGATATGGTACCAGTGGAGGTGGCCAAAGGAGGTGGGCACACGTTTATGACCAACCACCGAGGGGGCATCGTAGTCATGGTTACTACGACGACAACAACTCGAATCCTCTCTCTCTCTCTCTCTGTCTCTTTTTCTTTCTCTCTTATTTTTCTTTTTTTATTTCTTTCTTTTTATCTTGATCCTTATCTTTCTCTATTTCTTCTTATCTCGCAAGGATGTTTTTTTTTTTTTTTAGAAAATTGTATACACATTTTTGTTTAATATGCTACTCGGTTTTGTTCTTTCAACTCTCTCTCACACTTTCGATCGAATGACTAGTTTTTGCATATATTTCATATTGTTTTCGTATATTTCTTCTTTCTCTGATAATAATATATTCAATAGTATATTTTAAAAGGATTGCTATGAAGTTATAAGAATGTCAAGATGAAATATTCTAAAGATGTTAAATTTTTTCCGTCGTGTTTAGCTATTGGAAACAGAACATACATAACATGAAAAAAACTAAGTTCGATACTAACTTATTTCGTTTTTTCATTTATTTTCAACGATTCAGAGACAACGTTTTTTTTTCGTCGTCATTCTTCTTCAGATTTGAATGAATTATTATAATAAAAATAATTCTTTTTTATCTAATAGAGACAAAGAAAAAAGAAAATGTTATTCACCAGTAACTATTTCTATTGGTTCTCATTGATTATCAAAATTATGTTCCTTTGAAGAATACTCATGTTCTTGCTTCGAAAGTATCAAATAGTAGGGAAAGACAGGACGAAATTGATGAAAGTTTCGAAGGATTTATCTGGGTATAGTGATTCGATCATTGCACAAGAGAGAGAAGTTCCAACAAACTAATACTGCATCCTCTGTTGATCGGAATTGCTCGACGATGGTTCACGAATTACTCGTAGAAATTCGACGTGAAGTAAGTTGTTCGTTTCTAATAGTACTGGTATTAAGACTAGCAGTACTAGTAATTCGACAATTTCCTCAACGAGATGCATTGCATTCTTATTATCTTGATTTTAGATATTTCAAAATTGTTTATTTTGAATAAAAGAAACGAATTTAGATATTATTGATTAGAAAATCAAATATTTTCCTATCGTAATTCGTTAAAGCGTTTTATTTTTCAACTTTCCGACGGCACATATTCAGAAATGTTAACAGTTTAATATAATTTACTATACATTTAATTGTACGTATTTTGTTAATAATAAATACTGAACTAATTGTAAGTCAAAAAATACTTCAAATTTATTTGATGATTTATTTTATAATATAAATCATTTTATTGTTTGTTTCTTAGAAACTTCATTACGTGATGTAATAAAAATAATTGTCATATAAAATAAATCTTAAAACAAATGTTTGCAATTTTTATGACTAACAAAATTGACTCGCATGAAACTTAACAGAAAAACTATCGAAGATAGTTTCCTCTTCAATAATTTTAAGAAAGAAGAAAAATATTATCGATAAATACATAGAACCAAAAAAAAGCGAGAAGTAAGTACCCTCATTGGATGAGATAGATCTCGAAAATGTAACCTACTATAAACGAGTAGTTCTATATATTTACATAGGTTCTCGAGTGACACAAGTACTTCATCGTTTTGTAGTACGCTCATTGATACACATATGACGCATATGCACACGCTTAAAATATAAAATCTACTATCGTACGTACGGCGCATTTTCAAGAGATAATCGTAAAAATGTATACGTTTAAAAGCAAGCTTTGAACATGTCGATAAACATAATTACAAAGGAATGTTTAAAGGTTAACGTTTCAAATATTGTTTTTCTTCAAACGTAAACAAATAAACGAGAAATAAAAAACGGATAAGAAAAGGTTATTGAACAAACGTGAATAGAAAAATAATTGGGAGAGCAAGCACTTTATTTTAAAATGTGTAAATAATATCGGTGTTTTATAAGTGATTTGGAAACCGTGTTTAAAACGGGTAGGGAGATGTGTGTCCGTAGAGTTATCGGACGGTATGCGCTGATCTGTCAATAGGCTTCTCCCATTCATAAATTCGGTGCGGGTAGTGCGGCCGCATAGTTTCACCGCGAAAAGCACGTGGCGGCGCCTCGGCCTGTTGGAAAGGCCGCTTCTGTCTCTCTCTATCTCTGTCTCATTCTGTTAAACTCCTTCCCCTGTGTCTGTGTCCTCTTGCACGAACCCCTTCGTCCATCCCTCCCTTCTCCATCGTTGATTCGTCCCGCAAGTTGCGTTCCATTGTAACCACTGATAATGACTAACATCTATATTTCTCTTTCTATTTCTCTCAACGATTAGTGTATACACTAATCGCATATGATTTATACTCTATTAATATTTAATACTGTGTCCCTTTTTCTTCTTGCATGAGCGCTCATTTTTCTAACCTATCTTCTCTCACTGTCGTTTAAATTATGCTTTTAACTGCAACTATACTGAAAATGATGAACTTTTATCTTTAACTGATTCCTATGTCTCTATTTCTCTCTTGCATGAACATTTTTGTCCACCCGATGCGACTTGCGTTTCACTCCAAGCAGGGAAAATGATCAGCTTCTATCTATCAATCTTGATTTATAAGTTTTATCTCTATCTTTCTCTTTGTATTAGTGTGTACAAGTAACGTATAATTGGCACATAAGATTTATCGGTGGAACCACTAGCAGCGGGGCACTTCTCCGTTGATGCGTAAAACCTAAGAGTGGAATCAAAGCACTTCGTTAGTCGTGATAACGGTACGTATGTACGTGTACATATGTGTTAGGTACCTGTAGAAGACATACGCGTAGTCTCTTGGTCGTGTCGTGTCGTGTCGTGTCGTGAAGACAAGAAAAGGCAAGACCACGAGATATCCCGTGGTAACCGTTAGGAATAGCGTAGGTAGCACGCGACACGTGCCTACGCACGCTTTCGGAGTAGAAGAAAGGTGGAGGATATCGATAACACTTAGGCTTCCACACTCTACACTCCTGATGGATTTTTCTAAGAAACTAAAAGGGATAGAGAGAGAAAGAGAGAAAAAGAGAGAGAAATGGTAGACACTTTGCGGTAGGTTAAGGTTAACGCACACACAATGAAAAGGTTGATCATCGATATACCCACATAAACCGCATAACCTTTCTCACCCTAACCATAATATATTTTTCTTCCTGCTTTTAGAGACCCCGCTGTTCTCTTTTAAGCTTCTATTTGGATAGTTTAATTTGTGGGTCTTTGTATTTTGTAAGTTGATCGTTGTCTATTTTCATGATTATTTTATTTATTCTTCATTTTTCTTTTCTCCCCTGTTTATATCCTGTACAACAAAAAAAGAATAATAATACCTGTACCATAACGTTAAGAACTACTTATAGGGCTACTCTTTTTTTTTATGGTACTTGTTATCTGACACGTTCTTCCTAAGAATGACTACAGTAGCAGGTGTATATCAACACCCTAAAGTTTTCTTTCTTTGCGTTTTAAAACCGTAAACCCCCCACTGGTATTTCTTATTCTTATTCTTATGCTTTGACATATTCAAAGACATTGCAATGTCAATGTGGATTCCTTTTTTTTTCCTTTTTCTATTTCCTTTATTTTCTTGTTCTTCTGTGTTGTATTTGGTCTGTCTGAACCACTCTCTTTTTCTCCCTCTCTTTCTTTCTTTCATTCTTAACCCTCTTCGAATTAGTACGTCTCTCCTCAGTCTACCTGTGAAATCGTACCCTCATTTTTCGCTCTTTAAAATCCCCCATTGTTTTCTTCCATGGGTAGGTAGGTACGTGCCAGCCATAAACGAGTAACGACCGAGTAATCTCCATTGACGAGAGTCAAGCACTCCTGCGTGTGTTGTTTCATTGCCACGAGTTAAACTCAAATACACGCACACATATAAACTTCTAACTCGTACATTTCGATTGGATCAACTATCAAGATTATTAAGCCATCAACTTTTTAATATTTCATCGAATTTCAAATTCTTTCATTAGCGTGAAATTAATTTTTCATCGTGTTGAAGAAAAAAATACACTCGTTTATTCATATTTCAAATCAAAGATTCATTCATTACCGTGCAAATAATTTTTAGATTACATTAGACATGAACTATACTCATGCATTTCAATTAAATCAACAACTATCGTATTATGCGATCGCATCTTTCATCTATCAGACCTAATATTCTTTTCCTTATTATCGTGTATATAATTTATTTTCTAATAATGTTTGATCTAAGTAACAATTTATTTTCAACCATGCAACACAATGGTAATCTCTGCTAAAATATTACATATCTATTTATTCCTTCCTAACATAATTTATTATCCCAATTACTATTGACGTAAAAAAAAAAGAAATAACCGGAACCCAGATTATTTCTAATCTTTGTGACAAAAGTAACGAAAGCGCTTTTAGATATCCAACAGGTCTCTAATTATTCCACACAACAAAAAAACACTTTTCCAACATATACATATAAACAAACACACATGTTTGTAAAGGGTTGGCATGCGACGACGTGCGAAACACACGTGGAGGAAGTAACGCGACTGGGTGCATCGTGCTCGTCCTCCTCCACCTTCACCTCCTCCTCTTCTTCCGTTTCTCTCTATCTCTCTTTTTCAACACACACACACACATACATACATACATACATACATACATACATACATACTTTCCACCACCTTTCGCAGTAGGTCGGCGGTATCGGAAAAAAGCATCGCGCTCTCTGCCCCCACGTGGGGACCGTGTAGCATCGTCTACTTGGACGTACTCGCAAATATACTCTAACTGTATACATATACGTGTATGCAGTATATATATACATGAAAGAGAAAGAGAGACAGAGAGAGACACGTCCCCTGAAGAAACGCTCGGACGGATCTTCGAAGATCACGTGCTGCGCATAACTTACATTCCCACCACTCCTTTCGGTAGCACGTGCCTCAGAGTTTCTCTCTCTGTCTCTCTTTCTTGGTCGTCGGTGCGCTTCCCCATTCTCCTGCTTCCTCCCCCTGTCCTTCTATTGACGGGTGTACTTCGCTTAGAGAGAGAAAGATAGAAAGAGAGACAGGTTCGATTCCGCGATTCGATTCGATCGAATGAAACACTGTGTACTCGATCTTAGACAGTTGGTCGCCTTCTGCGACACCACCTTGATCGTTCTCTCTCTCTCTCTCTCTCTTTCTCTTTGGAAACTTTGCTTTGGAACCACTGCATTGCAGAAGGAAGAACCGTATTCGTTCAATTCGCATTCCTATCTATTTTCGGTTATGTCGAGTCTCCCTCGAGATTAAGAATTAATCTATTGTATCTGTTTCGAATCGAAAATTAAAGCGAAAGGGTTAATCCACAGTTTTTTTGTCTTTTCACTTATACATTTTAAATAACAAAAAAAAAAAAGGAGAGAAGAAGAAATGTTAAGAAAAGAATTTATAAGAGGGAGGGAGTAAGGGGGTAAAAAGGAGAGATGAGAGAGAGAACAAGGGATGAAGAATTAGAATTGTAAACAAATCTATAAATCTATTTATATCTGCAGCATTATTAATATCTAATAAAATATACGATTTATATATAATGATATACAGATAGAAAAAGAAAGAAAAAGAGAAAGAAAGATTAGTTGGTTTTAAAGAATCACGCTCAGGTGGCAGCAGTTCTCAGAGTCTCTCTTTTTTTTCTCTCTCTTTTTCTCTTGCTCTCTTTCTTTTTCTAATAGATGAACGCGGGTCGAGGTGGAACACGTAGGAGTCGCATTCTATTCGTGTCCATCTAACTTGTCTCTTCCCTCTCTCTTTTTCTCTTTATCTGTATTTGTATTTTGTTGTTGTCCATCTCTCTCTTTCTCTTTGGAAGAAAATAGCGGTCGGGTACGCGCGCCCGCGCACCAGTGCGAGTCGAGTTGCGAATGCGAATGCGAATGGTATCGCGTATCGAGGCCGCACACACGTAACGCGAGCCTTTGGAGTATTAGGTGGTGGTGGGGGGGAGGGTGCCTATCGGGAGAGTCAGAGCAAGCTTACGCCCGCGTCGCCGGTGTTACGCAATTCACTTGGTCGCCGTCGGCGTCGACGACGGCGTCGGCTCGTTCTCTTCTTTCGGCATCGACGTCGACGTCGTCGTCGTCGTCGTTGTCGTCGTCGTCGCGCCTTCTTCATCCATCCACATACGCCATTGAAATCGAAATCGAAATGGACTGCGACTTCTACTGCGATAACTAAAACAAATCTACTACAATTGATCTATTTACGATATTTTTTCAAAGATTAAACTTTAATATCCATATATGTGTCATTTTTTTGTTTTTTATGTCTTACTATTATCAAGTTTATTATACAATAATTACTACTATTACTACTACTTAATTATACTTAAAATTAAATACTTTTCAAATCAAAGATTTCAATTTAAAAGAAAATCCAAACTTTAAGAGCGCGTTTAATCACGTGAACCACGTTATGTCGACTAGTTTTCTCTATCTTTCTCTCTATTTATCTATCTGTCTATCTATCTATCTCTTTCTAACAACTATTTTTTCGATTTTATTTCCTAGCGAAGCGCGCGACGTTACGTAAGCTCTCCTCGTCCTCCTCTATATTTTTCTCTTTTTCTCTCTCTCTCTATATATATATATATATTACACATACTAGTATCCCACTCGTAAACTTCTGGAGGAAGATAGCAGCAGCAGCATCGTGTCAGCAATATCATTTCTCTTTCTCTCTCTCTTTCTCTCTTTATTTTTTTATTTTTTATACCTGAAAATAACCCGAAAATAATATCCTTACGAATAATTCGTCCATGATTTTTTTCCTTCCCTAACGCGAATAGAAGAGAGGAAAGAAAAGAATAAAATTAGGAAAAGAAAAGAACGCGAGACGACGTGGAAAGAAGACGGGGCGGCATCGATCAACGTTATTTTCAGTGATCGAGGAAAGAAAGAAAATAAATAGAAGGAACAAAAAATGAGAGAGGGAGAGAGAAAGAAAGAGAGAGAGGTAGAAAAATAAAATTAAAAAAAAAAGGAAACAAGAAAAAAGAGGAGCAGAAGAGAAAAGGAAAAAAGGAAGGGAAAAAGGGGAAAAAAGAAGGAGCGTCGCGGCGTAGGAGTCAGTGTCCTTTAAGTAAGTTAGACGCCTGCGCGCGACGCTCTAAGGGGTGGCTGCGTGGGTGGTGCTTGCCGAGGGTTAATAGGACATTGGCGCCACGGTGGCGGCTTCGAGAAGTACGGCCACGTGCGTCCGCTATCGAACGGTCGCCACCCCTCTCTCTTCCTTCTCTTCCCCCTCGTATTCCCCCTTGCCCACCGCTCCTTCTACCACGAACTCTATCGCGAACCACCACGCCCCTAACCCCTTCTCCACAACCTCTATTTCTGCGCTATATTATATATATACATTGTATATAAATTGCATATACATTTAATATATAAACGTATATATGTATATTAAAAGCTGTACCTGTATGTGAATCAACATACATGTATGTATTTATATATGTATATATATATATATATATATATATATATATATATATATATTTACGTATGTTCTAGCTAGGCTAGGTTATATCGTACTAGCCCAACCGAAATATATAAATATATATGTATATGTGTATGGTTCTCTTTTTCTTTTTCGTTCATAACACACGCGTACATATATAAATATGTATATATATATAGTTTTACAGTGTATACCTAATTTGGAACGTATGTATTATTTCAGAATGAGAAAAGAGAGATAAATCGTGCCACGCACTCTCTCGACGCCTTTTATTTAATTTCTTTCCTTTTTTTTTTTTTTACTTCTTTACTTTACTTTACTTCACTTCTCTTCTCTGTACTTTCTTTCCTTTTGTTTTTCCTTTCTTTTTAAATTCTTTTTTTTTTTTTAAACATCGAGTACTTCGATAAGGTTCACGTATGTGCGCATATAGGTGTGTGGTGTGTATACGTTTTCATTGAAATGGGTCATCTCGGCGCAAGGACGCCTTGATCTTACCTCTTCTTCTCTTTCCTACCAACAGAACAGATCGTGCGCGTGTGAAGATAGCTTCTGTCTTTCACACTCACTCATCTCTCTTCTCTCTCTCTCTCTCTCTCTCTCTCTCTCTCTTTCTCTCTACTTGATGGCGAACGTGCTCGCGCGCTCTCCTCAGAGGAATTTTCAAGGTGGACTCTTCGAAGGCAGCAGTATGCGTGCGAGAAACCCGCATCACATCCTCTCAAACCAGTTTCACACGGACTCCAACGAAACCTTCGTTTCTTCGGCATCATCGTGCGATTAGTATCCTTTTACCCCCTTCCTCTTTACATTTCTTCGTTTTTTACTTTTCTTTATTTTCCTTTTCGTTTCATTTCTCTATTTCTTTATCTCCCTTTCTTTATCCCTCTCTCCTTCTTTTTTCTCTTCGCTTGTTTTTTCCTATCCTTATCGACCAACTCTCCTTCGTTTGCATTATTCTTGAACATTCAACGAAGGTAACAACACGAAGGTGAATTTGTCGAGAACATTTCGTCACGCACAACCTGCCCTTATTAGTTTTCTTCTTGATTTTCTTTCAATCGAAAGGGTAGAAAAAAAATGATAAAGATCGATCGATTGATAGTCTTCCTCTTTCGTCATTGCGTAAAAAGAAGGACTCATGATAGGAAACTATTGCCTACCTCGTATCATTTGGCTTTCTTTCTTTCTTTCTTTTTCTTGTTATCCTTCGACTTGATTCTATATATGTATCTATCTTTCCTTCCCGTTCATCTATCTCAGTCGGTAATTTCAAGAAGACGCGTTTTTCAAAGCCCCCTATAACCGACCGAACGTCTCCCAACGGTGGCTTGGCTCCAACGGAAAATCTATATCTCGAGGGATGAGGTGGGGGAGAGTGTTGTAATACTAGTAGTAGTGTAGTAGTAGCAGTAGGTAGTAGTAGTGTAGTATACGGCGCTGGTAGTAACGCCGGCAATTATACCGCTCGATTCAAACATCCCTTTTTCTCCATGTTTTCTATGTTTTTTACCCAACCCTGATGCATGTTTTGTTAAAGTATCTGAGATGTAGAAATTTTGTATTCTCGTCTATTTTAAAAAATAAATAGGTAAGAGCTACTATATTGTAGTAGAAAATAATTTCTTGAAAATAAATAGCCTGCTGGAGTGATCGAGGGAGGGAAAAGAATCGCGTTTTGCGATTATACGAGTAATGCAACTCTTCTATTATGTCCCTCCGTCGATTTTACACTCCACTTTCTTACGACGATTTTACTCAAGTTGCCTACCAGCCTTCTGGCTGGCTGGCTGGCTGGCCGGTTGTCTCGTATTCTCCTTTCAAGAGCGTCCGTTATTCGTCCTCGTGGAAAGGCTGGCTCCTCGCGGTATCGTCGATAGACGGCGGTAGTGTGTGAACGGCCCTGTACGCAGAAGCGCGATACTTGCCCTAAAGTGGGGGTACTGTAAAACGCTGATAAGGGAGTGGGGGTAGCGTGAGAAGGATGTAGAACGTGTCGGACAAAGAGCGGCGCATTACTTGTGCATGGGGCGTTGCCATGGCAACACTGTTCCTCTCTTTCTCTTCTCCTCTATCACTACCACCACCACCACCGCCGCTATCACTGCCACCACCATTGCTTCTACCTCCTTCTCCTCCTTTCCTATACTCTTTATCATGAGAGAGGGGGTGGATCGAGGGAAGTGTGCGGAAAAAGGGGAATGCTGGTAGAGAAAGATCGAGCGATATACCAACGTTGGAACATGAGAGAGTAAAATGGAACGACGTAGGGTGAAGAGATGAGAAGAGATGAGAAGAGAGGAGAGGAGTAGAGTGGTAGAGGTGGAGGAGGTTGAGGAGGTGGAGAGAGTCGATTACCAAACGCGAGGCCTTCGGTGCAATCAACCCGTTGCCCCCTTGCGAGGGTAAAACTACCCTCCGGTCGGATAAGGATGGCAGCTGGAGGAGGGGTAGTGGAGAAGGCGGATGGTCGTCCTTGTGTGGGTGTACGTCGCGCGTGTGAGAGGTCGTCGAGCGAAAGAAAGAGCGTGGGGCTGTAGAGTAGGGGGTTGGGAATAGTTGGGTGGGAAGTATATAGCAGTACAGCAGCAGCAGCAGCAGCGCTGCCAAAGGAGGAGAGTAAAAAAGGAGCGCTAGGAGAATTACGAGAAAGATTACATGCGAAGCGACGTCGACGTCGACGTCGAGGACGAGACGAGGACGTACAACGAGCGCTCGGTCGGTAAGGCAGCAAGGGTTATCTCTTCTTAGAGACACGCAACGCGCCTCTTTTTTAAGTCGATTATTTGCGAATCGCTAAGATGACCTTCTGCTTATACCTCTTAGAGGGTATCTATCGAATATACTAAATAAAAAAAATAAATATAGAGATATGTGTTAGCTAACACACACGTCTTAAGTATATTTTCGAATACGTCTCTCTTTCTGTCTTTTACACGATTGAAATCCTCCCTGAAGCGATGAAGAAGGAGAAATGCTTTCATAGAATTGAGATCGATAACATAGCAGCATGTGTTCGATCGAAGCTCTGAAAACGGGACGCTTATCAGCGTGGACGTCGACGACAAACGACAACGACGACTAGAGACACCTTGCCGTTTGTCCTTGCTAGCCTATAAAATGTACCTATATGTAGATTTAGTATACATGCCACCTCCAATAATATATTTTACTGTATCATATAAAAAGGATCATCGACGTAGTGAACAATGACAGCAATAACTATGACGACGACTAAATGCTAAGACAAACTATTGGCCTGCGAGGGTGTCGAGAGATTTTCGTTTCGTTTCTCGTTTCTCTCGCGCTGGTAACGCGTGGTTGCTCTATTCTCCAGGAACCAGTTTTCCTCCACGCTCGTGCACGCGCGAGCGCAAACGACACAGAGATAGGAATGAGAGAAAAAGAGAAAGAAAGAAAGAGAAAGAGAGGAAGAGAAAGAAAGAAAGAAAGAAAGAAAGAAAGAAAGAGAGAAAGAAAGAAAGAAAGAAAGAAAGAGAGCCTGGCTCGACGAAGAACTCTCTCACGTATACATGTTCAACACTTCGACGAAGGCCGACGCGCTCCTGCGTCGAATGAGCTCGCGCGCACATGACTACACACACGCACACATACGCATGAGCTCATACACGACGACGAACGAACTCACTATACACGTCAGCTAAACTAGAAAGTTGCCCCGACCGACAGCGAAGAAACGACCGGTGGTACGCCGTTCGGCTAAAGCCTTTCGAATTTAACTGAGAATGTTTTCTACTTTATGACGTGCCAAACGATTTCCGTCGAGGAACTTTGGGAGAATTAAAAAAATCTCGTTTAAATTCTATAAACAGGAATAAAAAAATTATATCCGGAATTTTTCATCATATTTTCTTTATTATCTATATTTTCTCTTACATAAATACAATTAATATAAAAATGCATGCAATGTTTCATGCGATATCAGATATATTTGTTTCTATAATTGAAATTTGTATAGAACAGATTTGAAAATGGCGCGCACAATTCGCATAGCTTTCACCGATGAAAAGTCGTTCTGTTGTATGTGTGTGTTGTTGTTTTTAACGCTAGCTTTAGGAGTTAGTGTGTATAAATCACATAGACGGCGTAGTGTATTATCCCGCGTAATGTTTTCACGGCGACAACCCCATTCCTGCGAGTAGAAAGTCTCGCCGGTAGAGGTATTTTACTCGGCGCAAAAGCGACATCGCGGCATGGCTCGAGAGCGTGGGTATCAGCACGGAACCGAGTCCTACGACGTGTTGATGCTGCGTTGCCACGTTTCGAGGTTTCTCCTTCCTTTTCTCTCTCTTTCCTTCTCCCTCCCTTTCTCTCTCTCTCGCGCTTAGGTACTCAGCCGTATCGTTGGTCGTTCCGGCGAACGAGCCACGCAAGCGGTTCGACGTTGCCGCTTCGTGCCAACTGGCGGGAAACCGAAGTTTCGAAACGAATTTTCTCCCACTTTGTTAACGCAAACGAGAGAGCCGAACTCGCCAATGTACTTTTCTCCTCGACTCGCGATCTCTTTCTTTCTCTCTCTCTCTCTCTCTCTCGTTTCTCTCTCTCCCTTTTTCTTTCAGTTTCTCTCTTTCTCTCTCTTACTTTTGCCATCTTTTTCTTTCATTATTTCTTATACGATTTCGAATTTGAAATTCTTTACCGTCTAATATTATTGGAATATATCGTAGGTGTAGGAAGAACTGACGTAACATCTCCATTTTCCTTTCGTGGAAAGTTACGCGACGACGGTGGCGCCTCTGACGTACGACTAGACGACTTTCAAAATAGAAAGGCCCGCCACTTTGAAAATAGGTTTCGAAATATACGTGGCCAGACGCTTGATCCCTTTCGAATGTGCGTGCGGCCTCTAAAATAGGGAGGAAGAGAGAAGCTTGACGAAATGGAAGGAAAGAGGAGGAAGAAGAGGAAGGAGAAGAAGCAGCAAAGAAGAAGAACGAACGAACGAGTGGAAGAGGTAAGGAATATAAGAGAAGAGAAAGATAGAAGGAGTGTGGATGGGGTGGTGGGGTAAGGAGGGGAGGGGAAACGATGGCGCGACTCGAGGCAGCCTACAGGGAGGAAGGAGGGTAGACGGTTTTAGACTACGGACTCGCCGCGTCGGCGTCGAGTTAAAAATAACAGTAACAGCGGCAGCAGCAACGGAACGGAGAAAGAGCCAGCCAGTCCTCGGTGTGTCTCTACGTTGACGACGAAAAACCAATCTCAAATATGAACTTTAATCGATTAGAAAAAAATCATATATAGGTTTCCAAAATGATCCCCAATCGTGAAGAAATTTGTCTTAATTATAGGAGAGAGATATTTCTTTCCTAAGAGAGAAATGATAGAAATGCTTTTTTCTTTTTCTATGGAATAATTGTTCTTGGGTTTTTTCTGTTTTTGTTTTTGCTTTTTATTAAAATAAAATAGGAATATAATTCTTCGAGAGAGAGTGGGAGAGAGAGAGAGAGAGAGAGAGAGAGAGCATATTCTTCTTCAGGTTCATTTGCGTCCCAAACGAATTTGACTTTCACGAGCTGTTCTCGTCGTAACCTTGGCTCTTCTTACTCACGCTCACGCGCTTTAGCCTGTTCGCCCGCTCCGCCGAATTTTATTTTTGTACCATGGCGCACTTGCCTTACTCTTGTTCTCCAATTCACCCTAATGTTCTATTCGAGATACCAATAAATGGGATGTTATTTGAAAACAACTCGCTAACAATAATTCCATCTATTCTATCCTTTTTATACGGATTTACTACAACTTTCTGAAAGTCTTGATAAGAATTTTATAATTTGTAATTAACATAAATGTCTCTCGTTAATGAGAAATCATTATCGAAGCAAGAGCAATCGTAATCGCCATTTTGAAAAATTCGATCCATTTGAAAAGATGCGCGTATCTCTTGGTGTCGCATAATCGAGCATGGAATATTTTGTAGTTCATGTAATTGGATATAGTCAGAGTTATTTATCGCGAACGAAGCCAAGAGAGGAAAAGAGGGGAATGTTAAGCTAGGAGTCGCGTGGATTATATCAGAGAATCGTGGTTTCTTCGCGCCTTGCTTTGTTTCAACGCCTTCTATGGTCTCGAGCCTAAATACGATTACGAAGAAATCGTAGTAGAATTGTTAATCAAATTTTTACAATTATTCCTTCTGTTCATTTGATTCTCAAAAGTTTGCGTGATAAATTGTACAAAACGTCAATCGTTGTTGTATTTTACTTCCGTCAACCCTTCGTTGAACACCCTTTTTTTCCCCCTAACCATTTCTTCTTTCTCATACGATCAGGTGGCTGTACCTGTCGACGCCACCTTTGTCGTAACTCGTTTCCAACATCCTCGCGGTTAACCCTTCGCCGATGGCAGGAATCCGATTTACTGCGAACATAAACGTTGTCTTATCGACGTACTAGCGCACGCGACGTCGTTCGTCGATATTCTTAGCTCGTACAAGACAACTCAAGTGTCTACAGGTATACAACACGATTTGCGTATTCTCACATATGGCGGTATTTTCAAAATGGTACCATAAAATATCGCACGCAACTTCATATATTCGAACGTTTCTATTTTTAAACAAACAAACAAAATCAATGATAAAAGAATTTTATCCTAAATTGATACTTATAACTACGACGGAAAACATAATTTCGTTCCTTAAAATGTTCAAAAGTACTCGCATCTAATATCATCGAGATCTCATCGACCTCCTTTCAAAATATTCTTCTTATTTTTTATTTTGAACGTTCGCGTTAATTACTTCTATTCTTTCGATCTCAAATCGTTCGAAATATTTTCCTTTTAACATTTCGCATGTTTCATCGACAAAGTATTAATAATTTTTCTTTCATAATTTTCTTTTCATTCAAAAAAAAAAAAAAAAATTATCATCATTTGATATTATAAATGAACGTCGGAGTTTTTGTTCATTAGAATGTCGGGAATATTCCGAGCCTACTGGAAAGCCCGTTTAAAATAAAATTTATTGCATCGATTATTTCGATCTAATGCAAGCCTAAGAGTATCAACGATTTCAAACTATTCCTATATATACATAGAAACACATACATATAACAAATACATGTAACTGTGTATATATTACTAGGAAAAAGAATAGAAATAGCTGGATAACTCAGGACACGGGAACGCTTATTACCGCGAAGTCAGCATAGCTCGAGGCGATCGAGCAAGGACAGTACCGCTACGGAGAGTATAGCAACGTTTCCCATTCCTCTTAGTCCTTCCTTTTCTCCTCTTATAACTTCTTTCTTCCTCCTTCCTCTTTCGCTCCTTCTTTTTACTCTTATATATCCTATTTGAACTCGCGCGAACAACATTTTAATGTAACGCGAATTGTGCCGCCTAACGTCAAGTTGACAAAGTCCCTATCCTTGCTTTCAAACAGAAAACAAACAAACAAAAGAAAAAAAATATCAAAAACAAGAAGAAGGAAAAGAAAGAGAGAGAATAACATGAAGTTGGAAAAGTCCTCCTCCTCCTCCTCCTCCTCTTGTACACGGGTTGAAAAAAAAGGAAGCAAAAGCAAGAAGAATGTAGAGAGAAAGAGAAGAACATCGTCAAGTTGGAAAAGTCTTATGCACGGTTGAGAAGAGAAAGAAGAAGCAAAAACAAGAAGAATGTAAGGAGAAAGAGAAGAACTATCAAGTTGGAAAAGTTCTACGCACGGTTGAGAAGAGAAAGAAGAACTAAGAAGAAGAAGAGGAAGAAGAAGAAAAGAAAAGAAATAGAAGAAGTAGGATCCCGCGAGGACCAAGAGGACGACAGTCGAGCGTTCGACACGGGCAGGAGAGGTCGTTGAATCCCATTAAGCGGTACTCTTCGATCGTTTCGCTCCGACCACCTGTATACGAGTCGTTCGTTTCGATCGTTGCCTTCTCTTTCCTATGCCTCTCCCCCTCCTCCTCCACCATCTGTTTTACCTTTTCTCTCTTCCTTTTAAACATATACATTCGTACGCATATATATACACGTATAGGAGGCTATCACCTTCGACAACAACGAAGCACCAGGATGAGAACAATTATGGAGAACGCTCGAGAGCAAAGAGAACTTTCTGCTGCTGCTAAGTTCTTGCGAATATATCCTACATGTTCATGCTGATAGACACATACACACGTTCGCTCGCGTATAAACATGAATACGTGTACTAGTAAGTGTGTATCATTTCCAATGTATGTAGGGATGTATTATATACATATGAGCAATATATGTATGAGAATAAGAGAGAGAAAGAGAGAAAGAGAAACAGAGAGAATATTGCATTCTCGTTTTCTCGTGTATCCAAGGCGGCCACACCTTTCACCAACACCCAAGCCAGCAAGCAGCCTGTTGGCTAGGCCAACCAACAAGCAAGCAAGCTCTAGGCCGTGCAATGGTAAAACGACTGTGGATGCTCGTTAGTAGTTGCTCGCTTGCTTATTCGCTTGCTTACTTGCTCGTTGTTTTCTTTTTTCTTCTTCTTTTTCTTTTTCTTTTTCTTCCCGTTCATTTATTTTACCTCTGAAAAACCTGCTCCCTCCTTTTCCCTCTATTTTGTATTTTATTTTATTTTTTTCAATTTACGACTAATCGATTCGATTTGTCAAATAGCCAGGGAATGCAGGATCCAAGATCCATTTGTGCAGTTGCCTTACATGTCTCAGAAGGTTAGAAAAAGATTCGGAACTTGAGTTAGATCGAGAGAATGAAACGTACGAACAAGCAGGCAAGCAAGCAAGCAAGCCAGACCCAAGCTAAACTCAGACCAACCCAGTCCAGACAGGCAGAGAAACGACTGCAACCGTCGAAGGGGGATTTCTCTGCTGTCGCTTCGACAATCCGGACAAAAGAAGCAGGGACCAACAGCCGACCCTTCGTATAAAAGGTTCCAACCCTCGTCTCTCGCTCTGTTTTTCTTCCTTTTTCTATCTCTCTCGTTCTCTTTCTTTCTCTTTCTGTCTTTTTTTCTGGCCGAGGGTTTATACGGGTTGCTCTACTACGAGGCCAACAATACGACCTAGAGTTTTACCGACACGTACGTACAAGAAACGTACTCGATATTGCTGCTGCTGCTACTACTGTTAACTGACCGACCCTCTTTATCGGTTTGAGTTTGAATATGCGAATGGATTTGCCAATGGTCAGCAATTCCTTCTTAAAGAATTCCTGTGAAAATTCTTAGGTGTAAAATAAATTGGCAATAAGTTGTTTTACCTATCGCAAAAAGAGAAAGTTTTCATTTCACACGTACCAGATTTAGATTTATTCCTAACATTTACAGAGTTACATGAATAAGTGTATATCAAAATTTGATTCGTTCAAGTTCCTCTCGATCTATTATTTATGATATTATTACTGTTAACTGTGGATAAGAGCATATATGCAAGTAAGTAGGGAGGAAATAAAACATGTCCGTTTTGCTTGCCAGCCAGCCAACCAGTCACTCGTCTAGATCGTAATCGCGATCTCCTACCATCGGGACTCTACGACTTTCTCCTCGAGCGGCTCTTTAATGTGCCTTATTAGTTAACATCAAGGTAGTTTGAAATTTCTATTTTGTATTTTTCCCCTGAAAATTTTCCAAATTATAATTAAAAATACGTAGACGAAGAAAACAAAAAGAAGAAACGTAAGAAGTTTAAATGGCTTCGACATCCAATAAATGTCTTTTTATAGGCGTAGCTTTTTGTTAAAATTCTTAGGCCTTTTAAACTTGTTGTTATTGTTATAGTCACGTTCGTAACAAAAATGTTAGACCTGAACGTGAGAACCTCTGCTATTGCTATTGTTGCTGTTGTTGTGTTGCTGCATAGCCCTGTCTGCCTGCCTGCCTGGATGCCTATTGCTTTGGCTGCATGTATTTGAACCTTTCTATCTATTCAGGAACGTTATAGCAAACGTGCTCAGGTTTGAAGGAAGCGTTCTGTAAAGTTCCCCTTGGGTTGGTCCTCCGTCCGACCCTCGTCAAGGCTCGTCGCTTTTCGTTCCAGGCTTTTCATGCCAAAGTATGGACTAGGGATCGGTATTTCTTATTTTTCTACCTGGATTTCAGGTATACAACCTACCATATTTAGGGACCCATAAAAGTAGTTTTCAGGTTAAGGGACCGAATAAAAGAATAAAACCGTCCCAAAGATTTTCACCCAACTTTTCTGTGAATCTTCCTTTGAAAAGGAATTCTGTTCTTTTCTTTATTCTTCAAAATTCTATTCTCAAAGATATTTATAAATTTTACTTTGATACTTTTTATTGTATTTTTTTTTTTTTTTTTTTTGACAGAAAATCTTTTTCCAACGTTTACCAGCTCATACCTGTCAAATTTATATTTCATTTTTTTCCCTCTCAATTCCAATATTGAACTACCTTTTCTTGTTGTGCTATTTTTTTTGTATGCGCATGTAATCGATTGATCGGAAAAATCGACTAATTCGTTTTACTCAATAAAAAAAAAGAACACGCGCGTTACTTTCGTGCAATATAATGCAATAACAGAATAATTTCTTTTTCGATGTAAGATAGAAGACACTACGTGCGTGTAAGGTATGGAAAAAGAAAAAGAAAAAAGTTCTTATCAACGTTTGATAAAGATCCGATGAATGTGTGCTGCGTTGCTGTCTTAAGTGGAAATAAATGACACGTTCGATCGGCACTCGATAATGCAACAATAAAATCGTTAGTCGATGAAAAGTGAAAATTAATAGACCCTTAAATTTCAATTTGTTACATTTCAATAAGTTTGTATCTTTTTTTCTTTATTTTATTTATTTATTTTTTTTGGACAAGTGTTTATTAAAATTTAATTGTGCGTAACCACAATCATAATATATTGACCATTTAACCATTATTATTCCTTCGTCTCAATTACACTTGTGTGAAGGATCGTTTACATTTCTTTAGAAATTCAATTTAAAAAGGAAAAGAAAAATAAGGGTCGAAGGAGGAAGCTAAAAATAAGAAATCATCTGTTGTTTGGGGTTTTGACCTTTTTCTTGTGGTGTCATTTATTAAACACCTGTGACCAACGCATATAAACACCGAGAATAAGCGATCATCTTTTCACGACATTTCTCGTTTAGGTTTGCTCGTAAATTTGCGCCCACTTGCTGCTCCAAATGTTTTACGTTAGCAAGCAAGTAAGGTATGAAGGAAGAAAGGAAGGAAGAATGGTTAAAAGGAAGAAAACTACTTTAGTGGTTCTTTTTTTCATCCCTTCGAACGTAACCATGAATTCCAACAATAGTTAAAAGGAGTAAAAAAACTTTACCTACTACCACAATTAAACTGTCTCGTTTTATCTCAGAGAGAATATCCATAGAACTCAACCCGATAATTGCACAATCGGCTTTATCGGTTTGGTCGATCGATTCACCTCATAAAAATGTACGTAGGAATCACCCACCCCACCCCCTATCGACGAATTGAAATCTCTCGAAACGAAACGAAACGAGTATAAACCCCGAGGATCAGTACGAGGAGAAAGAGAAAGAGAAGAGTTAGAGGGGGGGGCTAGATGAATATATACAGGAAAAAGAAATTTCCTATCTGTGGTTTTCGATTCAATTTCGACCCGACGAATAGCGTCGTTGGTTCATCGGTTAATAGATATCCTCGTGTAATTTACAGCACTAACACACTAGGATCATCCTGACACGTACCGGGTAAAAAGAAAAAAAGAAAAAAAAAGTGAGAGAGAAAAAGAGAAGAAGGAAGAGGATATACGGCAGGACGTGTATTATATTCACAGTTGCGTGCGCGAGCGCGCGCGCACCTAAGCAGGAAGATGCTGCGTTATAAAAAAAAAAAAAAAAGAAAATAAAAGACAGGAAAAAAAGGCCGAGGGCGACAAAAATGTATGAGAAAGGGACGCTCGCTCCCACACCGGCTTCTCTTCCCTTTCTCTCTCTTTCTCTCTCACTCTTTCTCACACACGTTCTATTTCTTTCTCTTTTTTTCCTCTCTTCTGGCCATATGGCCCCTTTTTCCCTTCCATTTTTTAGCCACCCCACCTTGTCTCCCCCTCTTCTTCCACCTCTCTTTCTTTCTCTCTCTCTCTCTCTCTTAGTTAGTTTTTTTCTTTCTCTCCCTCTTTCATTCTTTTCGAACGACAAAAGTGGAGAGGTAGCCACCCACGTGGGTGCATCGAGCGTCCACGTGCGTACATACGTCATCGTGATACGAGCAACTACGACCTTTCCAATCGTTCCATTCTTATGGATCTTTAAACAGACTCCTCCTCTTCCTTCTTCTCTTTTTCTCTTCCTCTTACCTTCTTTTACTATATTTTCTTTTCTTTCTTTTTTTCTTTCTTTCTTTCTTTCTTACTTTCTTTTTCTAACCTTTAGCAGTATTTCTTTTTAAATCTCAAAAATATTTCTATCCTCGAAAGGATTAGAATTACTTTCCTCTATTTTATTTTGATTCCTTTCTTTCATTCTAACCAATTAAAGGCATCGAACTCTCTCGAGACAATCGCGATAGCGAATCATTCTTTTCTTTCATCTTCACTTTACGATCTTCCTTTCTCTCTCCTGTTTTTCTTCTGTACGCACTGTTGTAGGCTTACGCATATACACATGCACATGTATTGTAAATGTATATGTAAGACCCTCACCCTTACATTTTACCCTTGATGCATTTGCCGTCTCTTCCTCTGTCTATCCTTGTCTCTCTCTCTTTCTCTCTCTCTCTCTCTTCTCACTTCTGTCTTCTCCCCCTTCTGCAAGTTCGGCCTCAGAGGATAGGGCCGGACCCTTCCTTCGTTTAGGACATCGCAGATGCCGCGCGCCCTTGTAGATTACTTTGCAGTGCTTCTCAACTTCTCGTTCTGTTAAATTACACGAAAGATCTGTTAGGACATTGTTGATTACTGAGAATAACGTATTCCCAACAAATAATTGAGAGCCACTGAATGAAATAGGGAGCGAACCCTCCTTTTCGGAGAGCTTCCTTTATTCATCCCCTTAATGTGGGACCGAATGGTTCGCAGGAACCTTCTACTAGCCACACGATATATAGGGTAGAGTATTTATCCGACAATGTTGGTACATACACACATATTCACGTTCATATATATACATATATGTAGTTGGTGTTAGCAGGATGCATTTGGGTTATATTCTCATCCACCCCCGAAATTTTTCTTTTCAACGTCCTAGAGATTTAATATCGTTATGATTTTATTATTTTCTGATTAACACTTTGATGATTGTTATTATAGTTGGTGGTACATAGATACGCATTAACCTTGAAAAATATTATGTATATAGAATTTGCAATGTTAAATACATATCCACCCTATCCACAAATTTTTCTTCTTACTCTAGAAATTTCATATCGTTATTATTTTATTATTTTTTGATAATTACTTTGATATCTCTGTTAACTATACATATACTTAATATATGCTATTACTGTATTTTTATATGCATACAAGATAAGAATTAGAAAAATTTTAACCAAAATAGACGAATTTATTTTGTTTACCTTGTTTCTATTTTTGTATTACGTTTTTTAAATCTACTTCAAAAAGTATATGACCTACAATTAATATTAATAATATATTTTAACTATATCTAATAAATAACTTGCTTATTATTGTTATTTATAATAATTCAAAAAACAAACAAACAAAATGGAACCATAATTACAACACTAATAATATTAAATATTTCTTATCTTTTTTTCTTCTTTTTTTTGGAGTGTGCGGGGGTTTAATAAATTATAGAAGAATATAAGGAAAACTTGAGATTAATAAACTAGATTAAAATAAGATTTGGAGAAAGGCATCGCATCATACTTCATCGTGAAAAACATAATTGGAGAGAATGAGAAAAACATTGAGAGAGAAAAATATTGAAAGAGAGAAAGAAAAAGAGAGTATGTGTATATACGTATATATAAGTATGTATGTATGTACATATTTGTATATGTGTGTGCTCGCGCTCGACCGCGCGTGTCGTTGCAAGTCCTTGAAGCTAGTTCATACTTACAAACGAATGCCCTGACAATCTTATCCGACGTTCGTTGTTAGATAGCACGTCGCTAATCTACCGCGGACTTTACACCGCTCGACGTCGTTCTTACGTTCGTCATACAGGATCGCGATGACTCTGTCAAAAAAAAATACCTAACTTTATTTTATACTTTCAATTAGATACATCCTGGTTTCGAAAATCGTTAACTCTTTATTTTCAACGACGCATTTCTCTCCAATCAATTTTTTCATTCGATAAAGAAATACTTTATCTAAAAATCAAGCAGCTAAAGATGACATTCGTAGATATATTTTGTTTTATCGGATATATTTCGCATTAACTGTCGGTCTTTCGTTATTATTCTTCTTGATTGTTTATACTTCGTATTCTTCTATTTATATATAAATATCTATGCATTAAATTTCTGTATATAATAATTTTTCTTTTCTTTTTTATAATTTAAAATAAGAAATAAATTTTGTAAACTTCATTTCAAATCGAAGAGACATTTAAAAATGGAGATCGTGTTACGTATCATATATACTATTAGCGACAAGTTTTCCTTTCATTGATCATTTCTTAAAGTTCCTTAAAATAAATTGCATTTTATTGTAACAACCAAAATATATTCTATTATTTTTATTATTATTTTCTAACATTTCTGTATGCAATGAATTGATTCCTAAAATTTATAAAAGAATTTTTAAAAGTGCTCATTAGCACAGACGCCATTAATAAACCTTTACGAAAACACATTGGTAAATGAAGTAATATTATCGATAATATAATTAGCATATCATTGTAAGTAATTGGATAAAAAAAATTGTTCTGTTTCTTCTTCAAAAAAGATTTTTATTTGATATTAAGGAAAAATATCGTTGATTTATTTAAAAAAAAATGTCTAGATGCTTGTTGCTGACGCTGTTTTGTTCGTCGTATCTACGTTAGTCGCCGCAAAGTCGACTGTTTTTCAAGCTTGGCGATCTCGCCGTTGCAGGTCGCTATCGTCGAGTCCCCTTTCGAAAATAACACGGCCGGTTGACGTCATGCCGTCACGACGACGATCATCGTCGTCGTCGAAGCTTCTATACTCCTCGAGCTACCAACCTACAGCTCTCTGTAGCTAACATTATCATTATTTAAAATTACACAAACTTTCAATCACATTTTATCTAAAAAATACAATAACAATTGCCCCCAACAAATTTTAATAATAAGTCAAAATATGTAATACTATTTTATTTGACAAAAATTTAATTAATTTTTAATAAAAATTTAACGATTTTATTATTTTAAAAATACTTTTATTCTTTTTTATTATTATAAATATTATTATAAATATTACTATTATTGTTGTTGTTGTTGTTGTTGTTATTGTATTTAAATTGAAGATAAAAATATATGTATAGTAAAAAAAAAGGAAAGATAATTGAGCTGTTTGTGAGATTAAAATATTATTATAAAGTCGTGTGTAATATTATACGACTTTTTAAGTTAATCGAGTACGGACCTGGTTAGATAGACTTCGACTCTTGTAGCAAGCATTACCTCATCATCGCGCATAGCCGGATCCAACTCGAGTCTTCTTCACTTCTCTCCTTCTCTTTCTGCGTTCTTTCTACTTTACTCGAGTCGATCGTTCGTTCGGCTTCTTGAGTCTTTTAGCTTTTTATTCCATTCGAGGAAATCATCGAATCAATCTATACATACTTTCATATATAGCTTTTAACGAATAGACTTTCATTTCTCTTATTGTTACAATCTTTGTTTAAAACTTTTATCTTTTTTTTAAATACTGCCACGTCGATCACCTGAGTGATCGTCGTTCTGTTCTTCCAATAAGAGAAGGGGAAACATGTGAATTTTATTTGACCCTCTATAATAAAACATGTAAAATTTGCGTTAACAATCGACACGTTAAAAAATTCAAATCAAAAGATTTCGTCCTTGATCAGTGTTTGATTAGAAAAAGATGGCTCGTTTTTTTTAAACATTTACTAAACAAAATATTAATGCTAACATTTATTCGTTCGTTCTTTCGTTCGTTCGTTTGTTCGTTCGTTCGTATGTTCGCTCGTACGAACCGGCTAGATAACTTCGACTCGTGCGGCAAAGATTACCTCATCGTCACACATAGCTGGATCCACCGCAAACCTTCTCCACTTATTTGTCATCTCTTTTGGTCTCTGATATGTGCTGCTTTTCGACGGATATATTTGCACGAAACGTGTCGTCGTTCGAAACTTCACGACCAGATAACAACCAACCACTACTTGTTGAAACATAAAGAAAAACAAGAGAAAAAAAAATATACTCTAACAAAGTGGAAAGATTTGAAAGAAGAAAACGTGTCGATAAACGAACTGAAATTAAAACTGTTAAAGCAAATACTAACACAAATACGAACTGAGAATAACAAGCAGAAGGATTAAAAGGATAACATGAGAAGAAGAAGAAGAAGAAGAAGAAGAAGAAAAGAAAATAAGAGAATGTATTCTTCGTATATATACGTCTTCTTTCTTGGTGGTTCCTCTCTTCTTGAGTTTGATTTATGGCGAGTTAAATAAGCGTGCGTTTCTCTGCGGCACACGACTAATCCGTTACGACGGAAGGTACCTCCCGGTTGGTGGTGGTGATGGTGGTGGTGGTGTGGCCACCCTATGGTTTACCGCGCTCGATTCAACAAGTGCCCGAGACCACGTTTTACGATTATCGGCTTTAAGGAGAAACACTACGGACCTACTATTATACCTACCATTTAACTCTTTCAACTGAGACACAGAATGAAATGACGATCAGACACCCTAAGATCCTTTATCTAAACTCTTTTAAGGATTCTTATCTTGTTCTTACGTTCTCTTATTACTACTATTTGTTTTCTTACTCTTTCAACATCGAAGCTTTCTACTCTCCTATTCATGCTGAATAAAATATTTGATATTTTTAAACAATATTCTCGAGAAGAATGAAAGAAAGAAAGGTACGTGATAAAGAGAGTTTCCTTTTTATCGACAAAAAAATCTTTTTCTTTTTTTCATTACCGAAGAATTCAACGAATCGAGGCTTATGTTAGTCAAATTCTTTTTTTTTTTCAAATTTCTATTTCACAATAATAAAATACAATGAAAGAAGAGTATATCGTCGTAAGGATTTTAAACGTGTATTATTTGGTTACCATGATCTTTCTTGCTAACATTGTTAAGAAAGATCCAAGCGAAAAAGAGTCATTTAGTTATTCCCCGTTGTATCTGTGAAACAGCGAGAATACGCGTGTTTTTTTGTCACATCAAATGAAACGTCATATGCATACCACGTGGATGAGACGGGGCGAGGAATGCACCGTTGGCGACATCTAGCGTTATTTCGACTAAACCTTTTGTCACGTCAGTGGTTATCAACTTAACGTTTCTCTATCTCGTTCTTTTTTTCTCTTTTTATTTATCGATACTTAAAAAATAATATTTATTTATCACTAATATTATTATTTATCGACTTAGATTTCTTTCAACGTCTAGTATGATCAATCATCAACCCTCTGGGGTATAATATTCGTTCTTGATCAGCTTTAACTGGCTAACAACTTGAAAGAAAGAAAGAAAGAAAGTAAGAAAGAAAGAAATGTCGTGTAAGCAAGGGTCAATGCTATTCGACACCTGTTACGAGACACCAAGCTCACTCGTATCCCCGCGAAATTCGTATCGTGTTGTGTATCGTGATAGAAAAAAAGAAAAAAAGAAAGAAAGAGAAAGATGAGAGATGAATAGAAGTGCGTTTGTCATAACTATTGGATGTGAGGTGGGGAAAGGAGAGGGATAAGCAGTGTGGAGCGGGGGATACCCGCATTGCTTGCTCGATCAGAGTTCTACGAGTTCTCCCGAGTAACAACGGTCCCTCTGTCCTTCCCTCCTGTTCATTCTATCTATCTTCTATCTTACTCGCTCTGTGTTTCCCTTCAAAGTCCGACTCGATCATCCATTCCGACGATGACTTCTTCCAGAGAGCGCGTGTTAGGTAGGGGAAAACGTCTGACGTCATTGAGCAATGTTCTGTCAGCAAGCCGACCCTCTGAGTCATTTCGTGTTTCGTTCTCGCTCGCTTTCTTGACTCGAAAAGAGTATCTAGAATCGGCAAGGTCTTCACGGTCATGCTATCATGTTTTGTCTACTAACGCTCTCTAGTAACTTAGAAAATTATTTTAAAATTGTAACGAACAAATGATTTCTTTTTTTTTCTTTTTTTTTCTTTTTTCTTTTAAACAAATTTTTTCCTATACATTGAAGCTTTCGAACAAGTTAACAACGACTCTACAGTCTAGTAATCGCGCGTGCTTTCTTGCACGAACGTATACTTTCACTTTTACTTCGAAGTAACAGCATTAATATGGAAGGCAAAGATAGTCAAAGATTTGACAATAGTCCTTCATTCATATCTATCCTTTTCCTTTCGCTAGAACATTGTTTTTGTATGTGCCAAATAATTCTTCTTATTTTTTGTATTTAAACGTATTGTCGTTAGTTCTAATGTAAATATGTTATTTTTCAGAGTTGTGCAATGATGGGTCTGCAGGCCACGGCAGGAAAACGTAAACTGGAGGGAGGTGTGGGCTGCATGGAGTTCGATATGGACATGGGCGAAAGCCCATCAAAGTTAGGTCGCGTTGAGGGTAGTTGGTGGGCTATGGAAGATAGCTATACACCGCCACTCAGTCAGACACAAGCATCTTATTATGATATGGAAGTATCATCGCCCTGCTTGCAAGCTAATCCCTGTCAACCGACATCGGGGGAGTAATCAACAACAGCAACAGCAGCAGCAACAACAACAACATTCGACGTCGCAGCAACAACAGCAGCAACAACACTCGACGTCTCAACAACAGCAGCAACAGCAGCAGCAACAACAACAGCAACAGCAACAACAGCAATCGTCAACATCCCCGTCGGCAGCAAATGCCTCTACGGTGACGCAGCTGCACCATCACGCGCAACATTACTACCATCAACGCGGTGCCTCCAGTAGTCCGATTGGTAACAACGGTTACAACCAATTGTCGAGGCCTCAACCTCAATGGGGAACTTCCCATCATTACGAACCGCCAACGATAAGACGCGAAGAGAACGGGAAGAGCTACCTAGAGTTGGGTTCAAGTTACCGCGCGAACGAAAGGTGCTGCGAAGGCTCCAGGTCGAGTTGGTGTCGACGAGGTAGAGCCTGCTATCGGCAGAGACGAATGACCGTCCTCAACATCTCTATGTGTAAATTGGCCAAGTACCGTCAGTTCCCCGATCCCAGTTTACATCGGTCGGTCCTCATTTGCAATACCCTGAGGTATTTGGAGCGCGAGATGGAGAGGGACAGGAGTCCACCCCCCATGGAGCCGATAATACCCGCGCCTATTGCGCAGCTTCAACCACCCGAACAGGGCAGGTTAACCCCATTCCCGATGCCACCAACTTCTTCCGGGGAGACGGATGCGGACTCGGGTATCGGCGATAGTGACGATAGTAGATCGATCAATTGGGGTAGTGTGCTATCGCTTTCCAGTCAGTCACCTCTTGATCCACTCAACAATAACGAGCTTCTCGACGTTGACATCGGACCAGACTTGGAACTCGACTTTATGCCTGGATGGAAATTAACTCCTCTATCGGCGGACGATATTCTTAGGAGTACGACGATACAGGAACAGCAGCAACAGCAGCAGCAACAACAACACCAACAACAACAACAACAACAGCAGCAGCAGCAGCAACAACAGCATCATCATAATCACCACCACCACCATCATCAACACCAACAGCACCAGCAACAGCAACAACAACAGCAACTGCAACATTTAACCTCATCGAGCTGTGGTAGCACAAACGTGGGTGGTTCAGGTGTAAATAACGCGAGCAGCAGTAGTACGCACGAATCGCTTATGTGCGTAGGATCATAGCCCCCAATATTAACATCGTTGAGTCATCTCATCGATTTCTATCCCCCTGACACCGCAAGGCAAATAAAGAGCGATTGTCATGGGTCCCCTCCACACAAACACATATAGAGAAACAAAAAATGAAAGAAGGAAGGAAGAAGAGGCATTTGGGCCTCTTAATTCGGACCGTTCGATCCCGTCCTCACAAAACTTGTGCCTCCATCTGCAAACGTCATCATCTTCGAGAACGTTTCTTCGGTTGCTCACATCAATAACGAGCTTCGAATTTAAGAGCATCCGTCGAATGGCGTTAGAAAAAACACTTACCGAGGACGTTATACACGGGACCGAACTAGAACGAGTGAAAGTATGGAATATAGAAATGATATAAAAAGTGATAAACGGAAGAAGAAGAAGAAGAATAAAAGGAGGAAGAAGTGGATCAGAGCTCTCAACGTCCACGCCCCCGGGCCGGCGATGCGGTAGACGAAGAGAGTACCAAAGGAAAGAATGAGAAAGAGAGGAAGAGAAAGAAAGAGGGAAAAAGATTTTTGAACAGCTTGCATTTTTTTTTATTTTCCCAGTCGATTGCTACGGGAATTGACAAAAATCCAGAACCTTCTACTAGACTCCTGTTCCTCCTCCCACTCCTTAACCCCCTCCTTCTCTTCTTCCCTACTACTCGAAAGTCCCAGAAGAATCGATAGACGTGGTATCGCTCGCCTAGCCGGCCGGCGTTGAGAACTCTCCGTCGATTAATCGTAAGTCGCACGAAGAAGAAAAAGTAGAAGATAAAGAAGAAGAAGAAAAAGAAGAAAAAGTAGTAGAAGAAGTAGAAGAAAAAGACACGTGAACCCCTGTGGTGAGAAAAAAAAATAGGGGTGTGTTGTATGCGAAAACGATCACGACCGCCGTGGCCTATATCTTTTAAGAGACGTCCTACGTACGACGCATGGATGAGATAATTAAAATAGAAACGGACACACATGCGTGTGTGCGTGCGTTCATATGCGCGCGCACGCATACATTTCTCTCAACGCTTATGGTGCTAGGGGTTGCGCGAGCCAACCTTGCTGGCTACGAAACCTGGTGCTCTTTCTTTATCGAGAAACAGCTAACACAAACGAAAGAGCTGAACTGTCTCTCTTTTTTTTTTTAATTTTCTCACTTCTCTCTTTCTAGCTCTTTACTCACTCACGCACTCTCTCTCTCTCTCTCTCTCTCTCTCTCTCTCTCTCTCTCTCTCTCTCTCTCTAATTCATCATTGAATATTTAGATTAATTCTGAATATCATGTTGCGTCTCCCCGAGTCGATGATAGTTTGAGTTCGAGATAGAAATAATTTAAAGAAAAAAAAGAAAGAGAGATAGAGAGTGAATGGAGAGGATGGTGGAGGAAGAGAAAGAGAAAGGGAGGGATTGAGGGAAAGAAGGAATGAAGGTCGGATCGTGGCGGCGCGTGCCGATCCTTGAAACGGGAAATCCCCCCCGCCGCCTTACGATTCCGACGCGCGACGCTAAACAATTACGTACCTGCACATTTCGAGATATCGGGATAATAGAAAAAAAAAGTTGTTACCCTCCCCCGATGGGTGTAGTTAGCGATGGCCACCCTCGCGCCACTGATCTCCCCGTAATAATGTATCATAATGTATCTATGTACACACACGTATATAAACCAAGCGTGGCCCCGCTTGCCACACGCCCAAGCCGGAGGAGGGAAACTTGCTCGATAAAATGACGATGACCGATGACGACGAGAATGAGAATTTAGTCAAGAATAAGAAAAAAAAATGCATAAGAAAATGTCTATTCTCGTTCGTCTAAACTTGGCAGCAGAGACGTGACTCTTGTCGGTGCGATATCAAAAAAAAAAAATAAATAAATAAATCTATCGAAATCTTGGACTCGGATTGATTGTTGTGTTTTTCACATATTGAAAGATTTTTCTTAGTTTTGCGGAAAAGGGCAGGGTAAGGATGGGTGTTGTTTTATGATCGTATTTCAAATGATTATTACATATATCAAAATTTTCATAACGAGCAACGACGTTGAGTGGTGTCTCGCGCTAAATGGGAGGATCGATCGAGAAATAGAGAGAAAGAGAAAGAGTGAAGAAAAAGAAAAAGAGAGACAGAGACAAAGATAGAGACAAAAAAGATAGAGAGAGAGGGGGAGAGAGAGAGACTTGTTCGATAGAAAAAAAAAATACAAAAACAAAATAAATAAAAGTGCACGCAGATATGATATATTCGTTTGTTAAAGATCGATTTGGTATGTATGTCGTTCGTAGAGAAAGAAAAAAAGACGAATTCGCGTGAGAGATCGGCAATGGTGAGGATTCCTCTCTTGGGAATTCTAAGTAACAACAACAAAATACCGATCTCGAATCTCGCGAATCATCGATCCCGTCGTACTATTTTACATCGAAAATGAGAGAGAGAGAGAGAGAGAGAAAGATAGAGCGAGTGAGAGTGAGAGAGAGAGAGAGAAAAAGAGAGAGAAAACACTGCACACAGACACATACTCACACAGACAATTTAAAAAAACGCGCGCGCACATTACAAACCATACTAAGTGCGATAGACGAAATACGCTCTTAAGAATTATCTTGTACATAAGTTACACGAAAACATTAACAATGCTAAACATTAAGTAATAAATCGGATGGTGACTCTCGTGCGATTAGAGAGAAACCATTTGTGTTCTCTCTTTTCTTTTTCTTGCCGCTGCAACAACACCAACGAATCGACGCTCAACACCAACCCAAACCCAAAATCACCCCCTATTTCGTCATCCCAAATATCCAGACACGTTAGTTCCCTATCAAAAGAAATAATAAAAAAGAAATATAAGAAGAAGAAGAAGAGAGAAAAGGAAGAAGCAAGAAAAAAAAATAAGTTCGATCGACTTTTCTTTCTCTCGAAAACTTTAGCCGATTTTTCCAAAATCATCCCCGTTCCTCAACCCTTTAAATTCAATCCTACACCTATCCACCTTCTCGTGTGTTATCACATCCCCCAATCTTAACTCCAAAAAAAAAGAACGTTTTCTTTTCTGGTTTTTTCTTTTTGCTTCTCCTACGATCTTTTTCTTTCTAATTTTTCTTCAAAACTTGTCTTTATCTTCTTTAATTTTATACGAAACGACGAGCAATATTACTTTTAGCGAAAGTGCGAACGAATATTAGAGAGGAAAGAGCGTAATCGGTGTCCTTGTGCGCGTCTTGCTTCGACACTTCAAAAAATTGTGAAATTGAAATAATATCGATAATGAAATTAAAAAGAGTGCAGATAAAAAAAAAAGAAAAATAGACGAATAAAAAATTGTGAACGTAAGACTGGCTTAAATGGAATAGGAATGTTATTATACCGACACAAAGTCGATGCAAGACGCGCATATCGCAAATTAAAAGAGAATTGAGATAATAAGAGGGGTCGTATAATAAATTTATACTTCTGTGACTACGATATTTCGAGGGAAGGAAAAAATGGATGTAAGAAAGAAAGAAAGGAAACAAACTTTGTAAATATTATAAATAAGTACATGCGCAGATAAAGGATAGAGAGAAAGAGAGGGTGTGAAAGAGGGTGAGAGAGAGAGAGTAAGAAAGAAAGTTATTGTTTAAGTAAAATAAATAAGAAAAGAAGAATATAATAGGCATATAATGTGAAAAAATATACAAATATAAGATATTATTATATATATATATATATGTATATTTATAAATATATATATTCATATAAATATATATTTGTATATATACATATATATATAAACATATATATAAATATAAATATAAATATAAATATAAATATAAATATAAATATATTTACCTTTGTAAGAGCGATACAAAAAGATTAAGATGATGAAACAAACAAACAAATAAGAAAAATACTTACGGCTATGGGGACTCGCGTGTTATCGTTTTATTGAAAGAAAGAGAGAAAGAGAGAAAGAGAGAGAGAGAGAGAGCGAGAGAGAGATAGAGAAAAGAATAAAATAAATTTATTAAAGGCATTATCCTCGTAACGCATTAAGCGTCGCGCAAATTCTTTTCGAACGTCACTTCCGTTTTTCGCGTTTATTACAAATACGAAGAAAAATAATACAGAAAAATGAGATGAAGAGGGATGTGAGGATAAGGTCGAATTATTCATTTCTTTTTTGATAATTAATTTTTAACGAAGAATACAAAAAAAAAGTAGAAAATAAAGAAGAAGCGGTAGAAGTAAAAGGAAGAAAAGAAGAGGGAGAGAACGAAAGAAATCGGAGTGAAGTTGAAAAATAAAAAAAATAAAAAGATAATAAAATTCGTCGATCGACAAACGCGACGATCCGTCCAAGGAGTCTAAGTGTTGGTGTCGATGAACGGTAATATAAACGCGGATAACGAATCGTTGATCTCCGTCGCGATTGCATTTAGAAAAAGTCGACACGAGTATAATAATATCTATGTATAATATAAATAATGTATAGAGACGATGATGCACATATGTATATTGGGTATGGCGCCAAGAAATGTACGATTAAGTTCCTATTACGATACCTAACCGATAATTAGTTAGCCATTTTTATCTGGATTTCAAACACCGAGGTGCTGACGGCGTCGAGTCGAGTCGAGTCAAGCTACCCCACCAACCCACCCACTCCAATATGATCACGAACTTATTACAAAGACCGATCCTCGTATCTCCTTCGTCAACTAAATTCAATAATATACATGCATACGTGCATACACACATACATAATACATATACACATACTCATATTTATGTATACATGATACACCTGCGCATACTCAGATATATACACATATGGAACATAAATACATATATATCCATACATAATACACACATTCACATGAGATACACTTACTCACATACATGAAAAATCATCGTTCGCTCGACGTCAGCGTGAATGATAGTTTTAATACGCGCGAGTCCTGTTATAGCCGCGAATCTACAATAGGGAGAAAAAAATAAGAGATTCGATAGAGAAGAAACGTGTTGTACATTGTAAATAGTAGCGTGAAGAATAAAAAGTAAAAAAAAACAAGGGACGACAGTTATGTGGAGAAAGACAGAGTTAATTGATTAAAGCATAAAAAAGGTAAAAAAAAAGATACACACACACACATATTACACGCGTGTACACGCAGAGACACTTACACATATACACATATAGGTGATGAATTGCCACGATGACGTTCGTTTTAACGGAGTATGGAATAATATATTTGGAAGGAGGGAAGAAAAAGAGAAAGAGAAGAGAGAGAGAGAGAGAGAGAGAGAAAATGAGAGAGAGAAAAGAGGAGGGGAAAAATCGGATCACAATTGCGATGAACAAGCGAAACGATCGTATTTTTCATTCATAAAAATATACTTTTCTGGTATATTTGTTCGAAATATTATATAAGAAAATCTATATGAAAAAGAAAAGATGATAAAAAAGAATAGAAAGAAAATAAAGGAGAGGTTATAATGATAGAATAGGGTGCGCGAAGATTCGAGAAGAAGAAAAAGAGAAAGAAGAGACGAAAAGAAACTAAAAAAAACACTCATAAAGGAACGCCTGCGTGAAGAAATCGAACGCGAGTTTGGAAAATGGCGTTCCAATTTGTCTTTCTGTTTTTTTCTCTTTTTTCTTTTGCTCTTCGATAATCGCGCGATCGAAAGAAAAATGACAAAATCGTTGTTTTTTTCGTTCTCAATGTCTCTTATCTCTATATTTTTTTCTTTCTTTCTCTCTCTCCCTCTCTCTCTCTCTCTCTCTCTAGAACGTAAATATAAAATATAAAATTTGGCAAAAGAACATTGAAATCTTCCCCCTTTCGCACATCATCTAATAAGTACTTATTTCTTCTATACACAACTTACGTTTCCACTCCGTATCCGAGAAGAATCATGGCGTTCCTCGCGCGCGCTCGTTCGCTCGCTTTTTAATTCATAGATATATTTAAGAGAACAAACAAATTTCTAAAGGGTGCGTGGTATCTTCTTCCGAGGCAAACGTCGATCGCTCGATTAAATTTCGGAACAAAAATTGCATCAATATTAAAAAAAAAAAAACAAAAAAAAAATAAAACAAGAAAGAACACAAAAAAGAAAAGAAAACACGTTATTTGTTCTTTCAAAAGAATTAAACGTTTAATTAATAAACTCAAGCTATTAGAAGAATCCCTTTTAATTACGGTGATAGATTAAAAAGATAAAATAATGAACGAATAATCACGTGTCGCAATTACTTTACTTTTATTCCTGAGGAAAAAAATGTACGCGCACTTTTCGAGCGACCGATGCGCGTTGCCTCAATTCATACCCTTTCATTTATTATGTTTTTCGAGTTAAGTATTAAAAAAACTTGTTATACACATTGTTCTACCAAATTCCTAATGGCGAATGATGATGATGATAATGATGATGATTAGGATGAATTAAAGCAAGCGATAAATAAAAAGGCAAAGCAAGAACGTACGATATGTGAACAACAACAAAAACAACAACAGCAGCGACGACAACAACTATCAAAAACAATAAAGAGTATTATTCTATATATAACAATGGCTTTTTTTCTAATATCATTTAATCCTTCCCAAATGTAACATAGTTTTAATTTATTTATAATATTTCATTTTGAAATATTAATTAGTATTCAAAGTATACAATTACGACCAATTAATTAGATTATTTAATTAATATATTTTTATACTATAATCAAAAATTATCCAATATTCCTTCCTATTTAGTCATCATAAATTGCAAAGGAAGCGTTTCAAATTCTGAAGATTCATATAACATCGTATATTTTTAATATAAATAATAGTAATTTTATATTAATTATTCTTTAAAATGATTAATACAATTAATTCTTGTTTCTTTATTTATTATAATAAAAATAAAATATTAGTATGTTACTTATAAAAAGTAATCATAGGAATATAATATGATTATTGCACAACCCTATTATTAGTATTTTTTGCAAAGATACTTCCTCTTATAAATTTGAACTTTTTCAAATAACTATACACATAATTAAATCATACTAAATCCTTAAGTATAAATAGTTTTATCTGATTATTGCAAAAATGATTATTATGTAGTAAACTAATAAAATAAATTAAAGATATTAGAGAAATATGCAGGTACGAAAATTTACAATTCATAAAAGGAGCCATTTTGTTCTCTGACAATATACTTCTAAAAACTTACACTAGATGGTTCTGATGGAAAGCAAAACTAAATGATAAAAAAGTATTCGAACTATTTGTTTTTTACAATCTTTTTTACACATTTTTTCTATTAAAATAAAATAAAATATAGACAAAATTACAATGACATTAAAAATATTACAATTGATAATTGAATATTTTCATTTTATTTAAATCATTTTAAATAAATAAGCTTATGAATATGAAGGGTTAAAATAGTTCACAATGTAACTACTAGGATCGTTGTCATAACAAAACAAACCATATCCGATCTTTAAGAATGTTGTGTTAAAAAAAAAGTATACGATGTATAATTATTTTCGCATAAGTTTTTTCACAAAACTACTAATATTATATTTAAAGCTTTGTTAAATGCCTGTGATAAAAAATATTATTTTAAAGGAAACAGTTACATTAAAAAATGTTACATGAAATTTTAGTGTCCCTATGGGGTTGTTCGACCAGTTTAATGGAAATGCTCGAGATTGATGTAAGAATTAAAATTTAAAAAGTTTGAATTACTTACAAATACCATAGTTCGTTGATGTATATAACCAAATTCATTGATATTAATTGTTCTTACTTTTTTATTTCAGTCTGTTAATTTAGATAAATATTTTCATCCTGGAGAACGTGCCTTAGTAACAAAAATAATTGACATTGTCAAACAATGCAACACGATTAGAAAGTTCATCAACGTGCATACAAACTTATGCGAAATCAATGAAACTGGTATGATAATTACTTATATTTTGAACGTAATAAGTGTTGAAGAGAAATACAAAGTGTCTAAGATTTTTCTGACAAAATAAAATTATAAATTGAAATATTCTTTTTACATACACAGAATCACAAGATATTGAAGGTCTTTATCAGCGAGCCCTTTGTGATGGAATGAATCAAGCTTTAGAACCTTTTCACCAAGACGTTATAGAGTTAGAAAATACTGTTTTAACTAACAGCTATACACCAGTATCGTACATACTTTGTCAAGTACAAAAACACGTATGCTTGTTTTCTGTCTTGAACTCCATCATACGCGAAGTAATCATTTTATATTTTTTATACTCTGATTAATAAAATATTATAATAGCAATTTCAAAAATTCATATGTATTTGTTATAATAATTGTAGATAAATACACAAAGGCTACATGGTTGTAAATTAATACAATGTCTACATCAGCATATGCACACTGGTATACCTGAAGTTGAAGTAGCGTTAGAAAAGTAAGTATCAAGATTCTATTAACATTTTTTTATGTCTCATATCTTTTAATCTTATGTTTTTAGGATGATACATTGTCTACATGTAATTTTTTATAAACAGTTAACAAGCTGGCTTTTATACGGACATCTTGAAGATGTGTATCATGAATTTTTCATTCAGAAAGTATCTAACAGTCAGAATAGTTCGTCATCAACTGATAAAAAAAATACTACCAATAGTTATGAAGAAAGTAATCATAAAAAGAATAGCTTGGACATGTGGGATTATGATATTCAGATAGATATGCTTCCTTCTCATATCGGACCATCGTTGGCAACCAAAATTTTAACTATAGGACAAACCATCATAATGTTTGGCAACGATCCTAGGCAAAAGAAAGGTAAATAAAATGATTGTTCGATTATGAAGAATTGTGTAGAATAATTTTTTACTATAATTACTAAAAGAGATTACTTTACCAGATTTCAGTGTAGTCACCAAAGCTGATAATTCGATATGGGGTGAAAAAGAATACGAATATTTTAGAAAACTACAAAATCTTCAGTCCAAACCAATTTTTAATATTATTGAATTTGAAAGGACCATCGACGAGTTAAAACAATGCGTAACAGAACTTTTATGGCAAGTTGCTGTAGAAGAAGCTCAACTTTTGCAACAGCTAAAATCAATGAAAGATTTTTATTTAATGGGTCGTGGCGACTTGTTCAGAGAATTTATTAGGCTAACTGCACATATTCTAAACAAACCACCAACGAATCATACATCCAGAGATATTAATCTTGCTTTTCAAATTGCAATAAGAAAAATGCACCTAAGTGATGAGAGTACTATGGATAGTTTTAATTTCACTGTACCAATTCCTGAAATTAAAACAAATAGTGACGACGATTTGATCGGATGTAATGATTTTTCGGAAAAAGAGCTGGAAGATCCTATTGGTATAACTTTGTTTTAACTAATTATAAAATCTTTTATTTAATGTTGAAAAGAAATCAAATATTTAATATTAGAATATTTTCTTTTTTATAGAAAAACGTGGTTGGGGTTTGATAATTTTAAAATATAAAATTGTTTGGCCGTTACATTTATTATTTAGCCCGAATGCATTAAACGATTATAATTCGTTATTTCGATTTTTATTAAGGGTGAAAAAAACGCAAATAGATTTATGGAATCTATGGAGCGAACATATGCAATTTAAAAATATGTATGTATGATTGAATTACTTATCTGTTATACATTATATATATATAGATATATATATATTTAACAATTTATTACATAAAATCATTTATAATTGCAGCGATATCGGCGTAATTCAGTTACGAAATAACTTAATTTTCATTGTCGACAACTTACAGTATTATTTGCAAGTGGACGTATTAGAAAGTCAATATGCTATAATGGAAAGCAATGTGAAAAATACGAAAAATTTTGAAGACGTGCAAAAGGCCCATTCTATTTTTTTGGCTAATGTTATGTCGCAAACATTTTTAATCGGCAATATTAAAGAGAGAAAGAATCCAGTAGGTTTCTACAACAGACTTGTACATAACTATTTCACTACAACAGACTTTTCATATTCCAATCTATTATTGTCATTAATAATACTTTGTTATAATAAATTGCACTGTTCTTCTAATGAATCTAATAAAAATTCTTTTTTTATCAGGTAAATAAATTGATACGCCTTTTGTTAAGACTCTGCGATGATTTCATTCTACAAGCATCCACTTGGGAAGTTGCTAATTTGCTCGTTACAGAGAAAGAAGAATTAAAAACACTTTCCGATACGCTCGATTGTTTAATGGACTGGTTGACAAAAACACTAAATCGAGTTCGTTCACAACCCAGTGGAGAACATTTAGCTCAATTATTATTGAGATTAGATTTTAATAGATGGTTTAGTAAAAAAACTGTAAAGTTGTAATAAAAATTGCAAATTATTTTTGTCATTTAAACATTTTACTTGAAAATAAATTATTATTATACTTATACAGTTATATACAACAAATTGTTTAACATTTGCAATATGCTAGAAAAGAAATAGGAAAATATTGTATGATACTTGTACTGTAATTTAAATAACCGTTATTTAAAATTTTAATTAAATTTTTTGTTTAACTTTCTATAAACTTCTATAAATTTTAAATACAAAATTATTCTGAATCGCTTCCATCGTTATAATCGTCATCCGTATATCCACATTTTATATCAGGTTGCAATTGATTTAATTGTATCGCATTTTTAATCGCCATGTCTGAAGACAAATCTTTAGCAGTGAGATTATCATTATTTTTAATAAATGGATTTGCACCATTTTTAAGTAATAAGTTAACTATATCTAAATGTCCATGACTCGCTGAGATATGTAAAGGTGTTTCTCCCATTTTATTCTGAAATCAATTGTAAAAATCACTTTGAAAAACTGCTGCAATGAAACAATTTAATATGATCTGAAGATTGAATATACTTGTGCATTGATCGCGGAATTCGGTAAAGATAGTAATTCTTTAACACAATCGATGTGACCTGTAGAAGCAGCCCAATACAATGGGGTATTTCCTGCTGCATCTAAACCAGTTCCCGATACTCCTTGTTTCAGGTGTTCTTTTAAAAATGATATGTTTCCCCGCCTGGCAGCTTCGTGTAATGGCAGTAAGATTTCTTGCATTTGTTCTTCGACTACAAATGAAAGTGAAAAATAAAATAAATAATTTGTAAGTATTATAACAACATCATCATTAAATATAATTCTAACCATAATTAACAGGTATGAGGCCTTCACGGCTTCCACATTTAGCTTTCCACCAATTACTGTCTACATCCTTCTCATAAACATAAAGTACGTCCCCTTCATCGAAGGATAATTCATCCGCCTATGAGAAGTAAACATCATTTATCTAATAATCAATGGTATAAGAAAATAACTTTTAATATCATATTATAGAAAATAATTTGGCTTACTTGTTGGGCGGTATATTTGTACAATGCTCTGACTACTTTAACCCTACCTTAAAAGAAAATCCTTTATTGTAATATTTTACCATAATATTATACTGTAGGTGATCGGTTAACAAACAGTTCAGACTATGAACAAATCAAACAACAAACACTTCACAAAACAACCAAAAAAAGAAACACCACTGTGTCTAAGATTTGTAGAATTATATCAATTGATAACTTGTTCATAATTAGATTATGTTTGTTAACTAATAACCCACTATATTTGGATAAAGGTGAAACACGCAATGTGACATTTGATTTGTAAAATATTTATTGATATTTCTATGATTTTTCATTCGATTATATAAAAAATCTTATTTATTAATTATTTCTATTATTTTTAAAAATCAATTTATATTTAAATATTTTTAATGAATATTTCCTAGTAACAAAACAATTTACAAAGAAATGCAGAAATATATATATATATATTTCTAGATACATAATTTAATTATAGTACACCATAATAATTTAATATATTAATTTTATAAATTATCATTAAATATATAAAATTTTAGGAAGGATGTTTTTAAATAGGTATTTACCAGGTTTCCAGCTAGTTTTGGGTGGAACAGGTGTTTCCACAGACATATTCATCATGAAGAAAGCACTCTTACCATCATAAACCACTAAATGACACATACAGCTATATTCACATCAATTCACATTGATGCACTATCTTATGCACACATTTTACGTACACAACATACATTTCCTTTATAAATATTATTATTATTATTATTATTATTATTATTATTATTATTATTATTATTATTATCATTATCATTACCACTATTATTATTATTACTATTATTATTATTATTATTATTATTATGCATTTAAACTTTCTTCTTTGATATTTTCATGAATAGTACCATGTCTATAACATAAAAAATATATACATTATGAAATATTATTGCAGAAAAATAATTTAATGATTATTGTAACTAAAAAATGTTAATATTTTTGATATACAGTATGTTCCAGTTTTTTCTGCACAATCTTGCCATCATATTTTTTAAGTAAAAATAAGAAAACAATATTACATAAATATTAGCTCTTAAATGCTTCATTAAAAATATATGATAAAAATAAATATTGTACTTACTAAAAAATACTACAAGTACAAATGCGATCATTAACCAAACCCAACATCTCCAATTAGATTTGGTATGTTCCTCCAACTTCAAAGATTCCGTTTTTAATTTTCCAGTATTAACATTAGTTAATTTATCAGACTTTTCCAAAGTTCCAATATCTTTTTTGATTATAGCACTTGCTGCCAAAGCGTGCTCCTTCATGCTGCTAGTCATAGAGAGCATATTTTCAGCAATCTTTTCTTGAATGTTACGATTAAATTTCATTAACGCATCTAAATCTTCATCCTGCATAGTAGTGCTAGGATATCTATGTCGAATTCCATCGTCTAAGGATCCTTAAATTGAATATGCATATGTCTGCTTTATTATGTTGTTTTTTTAAATTTCTTATTTTTATATGAGACCTGCTTATAATATAGGTTTTGTTACCCTTTTCGGTATGAAATAATTCTGCACGTAACTCTTGATTGTATCTTGCCGTAGTTTTCTGATGTATCTGTGTTGCTATATTCGGACCAAGAGTATCATTCGCATTGGATGCCTTAGATAACATTTGTACAGCAGCTACTCTTTCATCAGGATTATTTAACTTGGCTGTGTTAACAATGCCTTTTAAAAAATCAAGTCTCTTAATGTATGTTGTTAAAACATCTTTAGAAGGCTTGCTAAAAGAAAATCATCTTTTATTTAACAATATCTTTTAAAATTAATTATTTTTTATATGAATCTATAGTATCAAATGAAATTACTCAGGTAAGGTTTGCAGCTTTTTTATCATTTCATCTAGAGAAAGTATGTACTGCAACAAAAAATAATACATGTTTATATAATATGTTCGAATAAATATTTACAAATATAGCAAGAATTATTTTCATTGAAAACAAAATAATAGATAGGTTAGTAATATGAAAATTGATATAAAATAACCTTTTCAAGTTTCCAATCCTTCTGTGAATTATCTTTAGCCATTAATTCACAACGTCCTAAAAGTCTTCTAACATTAACTTCTAATCTAGATATTTGCAGCATTTTTAACTAATTTATAAGTATGAATGTTAAACCAAGTAATTATATTCTATCAATATCATGTTTTTTATAAGAATCAAAGCATTAAAATTTCTGAACATTATTTACATTTATCACTAACAAAATAAAACAACACTTTGATTTATACACTTTTAAATTTATAAAATAATATATTATAATATCTATAAAAAAGTAGTAATATACTTAAAATATATAAACATTGAAAGTTAAAAGAAAATGAATACACTGTGCTTAACTTTAACTATTTTAAATTTTCCGCCATTAACTTGCGTAAACAGACAACGTTAGTTTCATTATACTTTTAAATAAATTTAAATAATAAATAAATCGATCGATCTAATCGATTTTAATTAATATTGTATATATAATTTTAATTTTATTTCGATTTAATTATTAATTGAATATTTTTTGGTTATTGAAAGATAATATTATTAATGTTTGTTGTATCGAATTTTGAACATATTCTTTCAATAAAAGATACATATATGCATATTATTAGAGATAGTGACAACGCGCGCGTTTATCTAGAGATACAGCTTTTTGTAAAGTTGATAACGCTTTGTAGAATCTAGTTTATTTGACGTCGGTAGTAATTGTTCAGTGGGGGCCGATCCCTATAACAACTTGACATCATAGATTGACAGAACCGCTAAGATGGCTGATATTAAAGACACTCCGCCTTTATTTGATACTAATGAAACTAAAAGTGACGATTTGGAGGATGATGACGATGATGTTTTTGCTTCTGCGATACAGGTATTTTCAAATTCTATAGATTTTTCATTTTACATTTACCTACAATTTTTATTAAGAACACAAATTTTCTAATCTCATTTCTAATGTCATTGAAATTTAACAAAATTTCATATATATATATATATATATAAATATTTAAAATTTCATATAATAATATAAAAATGTTATTCAATCAATTCAAATTTTAAATTAACAAATAGATTATTTAATTTTATATTATTAACAATAAGTTTATCAAATAAATTTCAGTAATTAATTATATTTAGTAATTTGTATTTTCAAAATTTAATGTTTCATTATTTCTAGGATTGTAGAAAATGTATGTAATGGTTAACTGTTCAAATATTATTTTTGAGCTTATCTTTATTTGTAAATACGTATATATATATATATATATATTGATAAAATTTAATCAAGAAAAAATATAAGATTAGCATTTTTTGATACAGTTTTAACATGTTCCTTTTTAGGATCAAAGTCAATTGGAAGATTCCTCCCCTTACAATGGTGTATCAACACTCCAAACAGAGTTACCCAAATTGACCTTACGAGATGCGATGGAAGAAAATTCATTTTCTTCAGTATCAAGTCCACCACCAGGTCCATTAAGTCCGCCATTAGGTCCAATGAGCAGTGATATCGGAGATCTGCATGACGTTCCTATTAATGACAATGTGGATACATTGTCAACAAATGTTATCAAATCTCAATCGTTCGAAGAGGTGTATATAAAATTTTAATTTAATTTAAGTCATAGATTTATTTAATACTTTCTTTTCTTTTTTATTATAGGTACCAGGCGATTCGACTGATGTTTTCCTTAAAATCACAGTTACTTCACCTCAAAAAATAGGCGATGGCATGGGTGCTTACATGGCCTATAAAGTTGAAACTAGAACTAATATGCCAATATTTAGAAAGCGCAATTTTAGCGTCACTAGAAGGTTCAGTGATTTTCTTGGTCTTCATGATAAATTAACCGATAAATATCTAAGAAATGGTAGAATTATTCCACCTGCGCCTGAAAAAAGCGTTATCGGTATTTTTATTTTATCTTTATGTTAATACTTCTTTTGAATTCGAGTATATTTATTTAAATATTAATTATATTATTAGGTACAACAAAAATAAAGATGTCTGGTGACAAGAATCAAGAACAAAACTCCAGTTCCACGGAGTTCATTGAACGCCGTAGAGCTGCTCTCGAAAGATATGTAAATAGAACTGCGGCACATCCAGTTCTAAGCGTAGATCCTGATTTTAGAGAATTTTTGGAAGCTGGTATAATTTTACATTATATATGTATATTGATATATATATACATATCAAGAATTTCTAAATAAATTTCTGAATGAAATTTTGCTTAGATATGGAATTACCTAAAGCAACTAATACATCTGCTTTGAGCGGTGCTGGAGTAATGAGACTCTTTAATAAAGTTGGAGAAACTGTTAACAAGATAACATATAAAATGGATGAAAGTGATCCAGTGAGAATCATATTACCATACATAGAAAAAGATTATTTTTAATATAACATATTCACTTAGTATAATATTTTGTTTCCTACAGTGGTTCGAAGAAAAAACTTCACAAATTGAATCTCTTGATACTCAACTACGTGCTTTACACTCTGCTGTTGATACTTTAACTAATCAAAGAAGGGAACTTGCTAATTGCACGGGAGCAACAGCAAGAGCAGTTGCGGTTCTTGGTCATGGGGAGCCAGGAGCTTCTCTTGGTAGAGCATTAGCACAATTAGCCGAAACCTTGGAAAAAGTAGAAGTAATCAGAAAAGCACAAAGCAATAGCGATCTTTATCAATTTGGAGAAATGTTAAGAGATTATGTCGCGCTTATGGGTGCTATTAAGGTTGGTCAATGCATATAGATTTAATACAAAAATAAAACGCAAAGATATACGGAAAAAGTTGAATAATTAAAAGAGAAAACAAAATACAAAATGTAATAATTAATGTAAATATTTTTGTTCAGGATGTTTTTCACGAACGTGTTAAAGTATTCCAAAATTGGCAGCATGCTCAAATGATGTTGAACAAAAAACGGGAACAAAAAGCTAGATTGGAACAATCCGGTAGAACCGATAAAACAAGTCAAGCTGCTACCGAAGTTGTCGAATGGGAGGCGAAAGTGGAGAGAAGTCAAGAAGAATTTGATAATATTTCGAAGATGATAAAGAAAGAGGTTGAACGTTTCGAATTAGTTAGAGTGGAAGACTTTAAGAAACAATTAATGGAATATCTCGAAGCGATGTTACAACATCAAAACCAACTGATCAAATATTGGGAAAGTTTTCTACCAGAGGCACGAGCAGTTGCATGAACATTCCTCAATTTAAAAATATAAATGAATTTTTTTATTATGTATAGATATATATATATGAAACAAACTTTACGATAAATAAGATTTATTTGCCTTACCTATAATATTTGCATTTGTATATATATATATAATATATATATATAAAAGAAAAATAAGAAGATAAAAGGGAAAGGTAAAAGAGAGAAAAAAAGGTAAAACAAACAAATTATATATATCGACTGATTAGAGAAACAAATACACACGCTTCAACGAAAAATTTAGTTAAAGATCGAAGTAGATATTGCAGGAAGTGTGGAATTATATGAACATAAATAAAAAAAAGGATTAAAATATTTCGAACAATATTTGCCTGCGTAAAACTTCTATTGTGAGAAGAACAGGAAGCATACATAAATATATATATATATACAAACACATATGAATATATAAATTTATCCATTTACATATGCAAATTAATGATTCCTATAAAGTGAAACATTTTGTAAAAATAAAAATGCAAGCTTTACATTCGTATTCTCGTAATTTAAGATTGTTAGATATTATATGGTAGAACAAATAATCTTTGTCATTTGGCACAATGATTTGTACTTTTAAATAATTTTTACGATTAGATTAAAACTCGAAACTGTCAGTAATTCATAAGTGCAATTTCGTGTACCAATATATTAATAATATTTTGTTATATTCGTTCGTATGAAAAGATCGTATAACAACTTTTATTTTTATTATTATTATTATTAAATATTAGAATTATTATATTTTTCGTTCTAGAATTAATTTAACCGAGTCTTCTAAAGACGTTATAATTTGTTATTGCTTAAATTACAACAAAACAAAATCAGCAAAAAATTATTTGAAAAAAAAAATTGATTATAAATATAATATAAAATAATATACATGCGCAATAAAAATGTTTCACGTTAATTTTTCTTGTCGAGCATATTAATAAAACAATTTTTTTTCTTTTTACATGCTCGCTATAGCAAACATCTAGTTATAAATAGAAGTTGACTCTTACAAGTATAATAATTGCAGTTGGGTATTTCCTTCTTACTAAATAATGTCCACAATGTTAATACGTAATATGTTGATTTTGATAAAAAGAATAAAATTATTAGAGGAGAAAAGAGAAGAAAAAATGCATTTTCCAGAAAAAAAAAATCAAAATCTAGAATAAAAAATAATGATTATCAAAAAGAAGGAGATAAAGAAACAAATATTATTATCTATATTCATTATATTACATTGGAATTCTATTATATTATTTCCAATTAACAATATGTTATATTAAATTGTTTATCATTACCATTATGTTTTTTTTGTGGAGTAACTATGATAGAAACTCTTCCTTATTGTTATGAAAAAAAGGAAAAAAAAGAATTGAAAAAGAATTTTCCAACTTAAGATCTGTGAAGTTGGCAACTCTGCCTGCAGTAGATTGTTGGCGATTGTTGGTTGCATATAATCACACAAATGTATTGACCCTTTTATGCTTGTGTCGTTTAGGATAAGAGTGATGTAAATTAAAAACTAGGTTATCAATAGTTGATGATAATTGTTAAAATTCGCTAATGAACGTAATTTTTGTTAATATTGAGCTGTCTTCTTGCATACGTGGCAGAGTCTACCACCAATCAGGAAAGAAGAGATTTCGATAGGCGTGGCTTTGAAACACGTATGCTTGTCTCTCTAATGTTCAGCAGTCGCCATAATTCTTAAGAAGTCGTCGCGTGTGAATAGTAGTAATGCTTCTTTGAAAAAGAACTGATTACCTCTTGTACATCTTGCAATTACTTTAATCGACAGACATTCAATCGAATATCATTGGGTAAGTATTAATGAAACGTAGATAAAAACATTTGCTAATTTGTTTAATTGTACTCAAGTATTGGAACGATATTATTATATATAATTTTGCCGGTTCTTTGGTTGATTTATGGTAAGATGACTATGTAGTCATCTCTTGCGGTCGTGTCGATGACCTGACACACTGTCATCCATATGTCATTATCCATATGACCTTTTTTCCAATTTTCAATCCTTAGACTTTGACTTGTAATATTTATTTAAATGTAGATGTATATAATTTTATAGTATTTTTTTTATATATTATATATCAATTAAAGTTTCTCTTTTATCATTTAAAATTTGACTTCTCTTCAAAGATTCTTTCTTTCTTTTCTTTTTCTTCTCTATTATATGTACTTTTTAAATCAATTCACGTCGAATTTCTTCTTCATATATCATCGACCTTATTTTTTGTATATTTGTTTTCAAATACTCTCAATAAGCTTAGATTTTTTTATTGAACAATTTGGAATATTTTTTGACGATGTAACTGTATGTATTAATTCATGACACGTCACATGTAATAATTTGCTTTATTTTCTTCACAGAAAAAAAGACAAAATGGAGATGCTGCTAATATATGTAGTGCTGCTTATTCTCGCAGGATTAAGTGTACATCTAATTTTATTGTATGGAATGAAAGGAAAATCATATGAAGAAGCTATAGCTGAGCAGAGAAAACTATCCGATGATCTTTTATTGAGTTAGTAAAATTATTCTATTCTATTTTATTATTCTATTTTATTATTCTATTTTAACACTTAGTCAACCAGATGGGGAGATCTCTCCGCTTTGAAGTAAGTTATTTAATGACCGATTAGAGAGATCTCCCATTTTTACCTTAGTAATGTATGATTTTTATTCTGTATTCTTTTTTTTTGTTATTAATCAGTCTTGAGCTATAGTTTTTCGCAATTCATTGAGTACTTTTCCGCTTTTTTATAAATCTGTACATTTAAATAATTTTAAGACGTTTTTTATTTTTGAAGTAATGAATACTAATCTGCCTTACTTGCAGAAAATGCACTGTGTGAAAATGCATATAGTTAGCTGTGGCATACACGGTTGACTAAGGGTTAATACATTTTTTTATTACATTATTATAAAGATATTATGTCTAATTTGATATTTCATGCTACTTATATTTAGGTAAGAAAGATAAGAGCAAGGATAAAAAGCATAAGAATAAATCTGGCAAGAAAGTAAAGGAAAAGAAAGAAAAAGATGAGAAGGATGGAAAAGAAGAAAAACCAGAACATGTTCAGTTTGAGGACACGCCGCAAATATTGACATCTGAATTGCCATTGCAGGTACGATTTATATTTAAGCAATAAGTTTTAATTTATTTGTTTGATTTTTGTTTCTAATATTACACATCTTAAAAAATGTAAATAAAAATGTATTAGTAGTTCATGCATGCTACATGCTCATAGTATTTTTAAAAATGAGAAAAAAAGCTTTTATGATCATACCTATCATTTAAATCTAGGAAAAAGCTTATATTTTTTATTCACATATCATTCATGTGTATATGTATATATATGCGGACACATTTTACATCTCGTGCATGAAACATGGTATGCTAAGTCATGTATCAAATATCATGCTAGTATGTTCACGTATAAGATTCGTGCATGCAGCATCATATTCCTGTCACGGTGCGATGCAATCTTAAAAAAAGTTATAAAGAAATTGCGTCGTAACAGTACAATTGAAAATTAATCGTATAAGTTTGCATGCGTATACGATTTTGTGAATATCAGTCGATTTTATGAATTTAAGTTTTTACTATTTAATTAATTTTATAGAGAGAAATAAAAATTGTGTTACTTTTATTTAGAATTTGTATTTTTAATTGTAGAATGAAGCAAATCTAACATATTTGTCGATAATAGAGAAAATAGAAGAAATATGTAGAAATTTGCAAAATTATAACCAAATTTGTTAATTTTTATTTACTGTTTGTATTGAATGAAGTAAATCTAACCTATTTGTTGATAGTACAGAATATGTTATTCCTTGTTAAAATTATTATATGTATTTAGGTATACATTATTTAAACTCAATTCAAAACAATACTTTAATAATTCCGAATAAGTATATGGTAAATATACATGTAACATTTAACCTCTTAGTTACCAAACATGTCCTTGGCAATGTATAAATGTCTAAATTCAAGTAAATGCTTGTCTTAATTCAATTGGTTTAATTTCCATGGCAATATATAAATGCCTAACTTCAAAGAATTTTTTGTTTTAATGCAATTGTTTTTAGAAAACAAATGAAATTTGTTATTTCATTTCTATTATTTTTTGCTTGGCAGCAAAATTAGTAGTTGAGTTTCAATAAGAAGATACATAACTTTCTCTCTCTGTTTGTAATTTTGAGAATACATATGTCCTATAGAAAGAAAAACAAAAATGCCCTGGTAAGTCTAAATAGAATAATTATTATACATTTAATTTTTGTATATATTTTTGATAATCAAAGAAGAAAGTAATACGTAGATAAAAGAGTATTTATATTACAGTTATTTTTTCATTATAATTTATTTTATTTGAGTCTGCAATTACACTAAAGTTGTGCTTTTAAATTTATGAATAAACTCTTAATATATTAATCATTTTATATGGAAATAGTGTAAGTTTATTTTTGGAAAAAAGATAATAAGAAACATTTAATTTTGATGTTCTATTTATAATTCATAAAAATTATGGTTTTTCATTTTTTTTTGTTCTAAAATAGATTTTCGCCACTTTCATAATAAACTGTTTATAATAGCAAATATAATAGTCTAAACTTAATTAGTAAAATTATCACACTCATTATATATATATGTATAGTATGTATGTATTGATAAGTTAACCATTAATATATATATATATAATAATAATAATAATAATAATAATATATGTATTGAAGCTTAATTAGTAAAGTTATAACACTATATGCATATGTATTTATATGGATATGGTTTTTAGATAAATTTGGAATTTCTAAATTCGTTGCTATTAATAACTTTCTTATACACACAACATGGGACTGATACTCATACTAGTTATTTGCTGTATTACCTTATCATAAAGATTAAACGCAGCAGAGTAAGAGTAGATACCTTATATTACTAAACAAGTTTCCATTAAATCTTTCCATTCTTTCTTACTTATTCGTTACATATTTTTATATATAAATATTGTTTTAATTATTAAAAATAAAATAATTATAAAGCCAGTAAAAAATTGTTAACATAATTATGCAGTACATTCTATTAAATCAAATGTATTATCTTAAATGATAACTTTTGCATAGTATATTCGAATGAAATGACTAAACTTATAGAGCCAGTTTAAAAAATATTAATACCATTTACAAAGTTTCTTCCTAAGGAGATTTAATATACTCCATAAATACTAAACAAATTGACATGATGGATTTGTGAATTTCAGGTATATCTGTTCAGCAAGAAGTCAAAATAAAACCCATTATAAGGTGAAAATAAATTCATAATAATGATATACCTTTTTAAAATGAAATCAATCTTTGTTCGGTCGTTGTTAGTTCTAACAAGAAATATCAATATTTCATACTTGCAAGTATTCTGTGTCGTGATAATACTATGAACAAACATTTTGTTATCATAACATACAACTTTTTCTTAATAATACTTTATTAATATATTTATGAAATTAAATCCATTAATTTCTATTATTTTATAAATAGTTTATTCAAAAATTGTTCTTTTTTATCTCTCTCTCTTTTTCTCTTTCTTTCTCTCTCTCTCTCCATTTTATACACATTTAATTTAATGTAATGCTACCCAAAGATTATTGCAAATTAAATAATATTTTTAATATATCTGGCTTTATTTTAAATAATATATTATCTGGCTTTATTTTATACTTATAATTATTTAACATTGTGACAAATATTTAGCAAACATTTTCTATTTCTATTGAAATCACAGGAGGGTAATAAGGCAAGTAAGAAGAAAGGTAAGCCTGAAAAGGTAAAGCCGATCCTCGTTAATAAAGATGAACCTTTGGCTATTGCATCCGAAATAAGTTCTTCACAGCATATCTTGGGAGAAACTAATCATTTTGAGCTTATTCAACCAAAGGATGATCTCGAACTCATACGGAATCATAGTGTGAGTTATTCGCTTTTGGTATAACTGCTTGGTTCACATATGTATCATTCTTTCGTTTCAAATTATCATTTGGTTATCGAATCGGAATGCAAGCATTTTAAAAAGGGATAAGGCATGTCTATGCAAATCTAATTTAACGATAATTTTTGTTATTTCATTTATAACATATTGATTGTTTTATAATAATTATATTTCATTGAGACAATTATTTCATATCTGAGTATAAAAGAAATTGTTAAATGACGACGATCAATGTGTTATAACATATTTATTATTATAATTTATGTTACAGTTTTTATTATTATTTTTTTAATTTAGGTTAAGTTAGGTTAATAATATTAAAATTATTTCAAAAAGTAAATATAACAGTTTTTATAAATACAAACCACAAGTGTGCTTTTCATTGAATTTATTGATTTTTATTAACTATTATTTGTATTTTTTTCCTACAATAGAAAGAAAATCTTCCACAAATAAATCAAATTAATCAATCTGAGCCGATGGTAAGTAAACCTGTGAAGGAAACTCCAACAAAATTGAAGAAAAATGTTAAAGAATTGATTAAGAAGAAAGATGAAAATGTTAAGGAAGAAAAAAAGAAACAAATGTTAACGTTAACGCGTCACCTGCTGTTATAAATAAAGAAGTTGTAAAAGAGATTAAAGAACAGCAGAAGGAAGCAGTTGTAAAGGAAGTAAAAGAAGTAAAAGAAGTGGTTAAAGATCCTGTACCAGCAATACAATTATCCAATAAGGAATCTAAGAAAACAAAGAAAAAAATGATATTTTGGCTCAGATTGGTAAGCTTACACATTTATATCTTATATATTTCAATATAATCGTAACATTTACATATTGATATTTATTTATTTTGTTTAAATTTTATGCCATAGGTGGTGATAAAGATGCTGTTGACGTTTCTCTTTTGATGCTTTTCATTCAAAAAGCTGAACTTAGTCGCTCAGAAATACAAATCATTATAGAGCAACTTTTAAACATGCAAATGGATAACCCGTCGGAACATTCGGAGTGGACTGAAGGCCGTGCTGATCCTGTGATTAAATTAAAAAAGCAATTAGCAGAGAAGGAAAAAGCATTGACTGAAGAACACGAAGCTAGCGTTGCATTTCAAACTAAATTGAAAGAATTACGTAGCGAATTTAACTCTGAAAGATCTAGATTATCTGCTAATGTAAGACAACTAGAGGAAGCACTGAATAATAAAATAACAGAAACTCAAACTTTGCATACACGTATGCAACATATTTTGGAGAGCCATGCTGCTGAGAAACAAGGATTTGCTAGACAAATTGAACAATTGCAAACTAAAGTTAACGAAGATGCTGCAATTATTCACAAAATGCAAGAAGATCAAGGCCAAACTCAGGGTCATTTGCAACAGGAATTAATAAATCAGCGTAAACAGTTGGAAGTTCAATTTGCTCAAATGCATGAAGCCGAATCCACGTTAAAAGCACAATTGGCACAAAAACACGTAGAAGTACAAGAATTGCAAAATGAATTAGAAGTATCTTGTGCTAGCAGCACAGCTGAAATAGAGATGTTACAGCAGCAATTAAGCATACTACAGGGCCAATTGATACATACAGAACAACAATTGCAACATTTTAAGGAATCTAGCGATAGACTCCAAGATGTTGCTAGACAATTGGAGGTAATTATTAATTATATTCTTCGTAAATAAATTTTAATTAGATCATGTAATAATTATTATTGACATTTCTTTTAGGAATCTCATCGTGCTAATGCTGAGTTAGATCACAGATATAAAAATTCGCATCGACATGAACAAGACTTGCAAAAACAAGTTAATTCATTACAGGCTGAGTTGAATTTAGTTAAAGTGGAAGCAAACGAAGTTTCCTCTTTGAAATCTGAATTAACTAAAGTTCGAACTGAATTACTTAAGATGGAATCAGAATTGTCGCTATCGAAAAATGAAGCTAATTCTGAGACTGCTGAAATTTTAGCATTAAATAATACATTGTTTAACACAGAATACGATCTTAGAAGGTGTGAAGAACGACTTGAGATGTTTTATGACGACTTGAAAAAATCTAAAGAAGAAGTTGAGTATAAAGAATCAATATGTAACGATATGAAAAAGGAATTAGAAAGATTGAAAAATGATTTGGATACAACGGTCGGTAATAATGCACAATTAAAGGATGAAGTTGTCAAGTATCAAAGCGAGTCAAGTAAGCTTCAGGAAGAGCTATCGCAATTAAACATAATGCTTGCTAAAGCACAGGAACAAATTAAAGCGAATAATGAAGCTGCAAGTGAATTGAAAGTTTTAAAGGCTGACATACAGAGACTTCAGATAGGAGAAAAGAAATCAAGCGAATTACAAATTCAAGTTACGAGATTACAGGAAGAAAAGGATAGACTTTCTGCTCAGGTATATTATTGACATATATATATATATATATATATATATATTTAATATTATATTTTAAGTAAAGCGTTATAATATTATTGATTATTGGTAGTAATTATTATACATAACCTGTCGTTTTTCTAATATAGCTTGTGAATTTTATGGAAATGCAAAAAGAAATACAAAAATTGCATGAAGAGAACGAATCTTTGGTTTCTCAATTGACGGCAACTACTGAGCGTCCTGCTGCAGATGGCCATGAAAATGGAATAGAAGAAAAATTGCAGAAGAATAATACTGAATTACTGGAACATGTTAATTTGTACGTATAATAGTCTTAAACTATTAGTAGTTGCAGTTTCTTTAAAAAATGCATGAATATTTGAATTAGGAATACATTATTAATTTTTGTAGGCTAGCACAGAAAGATAGTCAGTTGGATAGTTTGAGAACAGAATTAACGCATCAAGAAGTAGAACTCAACAAATTGAATGCACAAGTTGATGCATTGAAAAGTGATATGAGCAATAAGAATAGTTTAGTTGAACGACTGCAAAATGATTTGGATGCACAAAGATCGAAAAATAATGTAAGTGATAGAATGATGAGATAATTCTATTATGCAAACAAGGAATACTCTTTATAATTTTATTTATTGTTTATAAAAACGATGCATGCTCGTATAATATTTATTCTTTTATATGCATATATATATATATATTTTTTTAATATTTCCTATTTATTATTTCTAACTGCTTCCATCACTTTACCAACTGTATCGTCTAATTAATATTCAAAACAACTATTCTTATTTACCACACATGCTGTAATATTATATAAATCTATACACAATTCATCTTGTTTATGGTGAGTGCAGGAGCTACGTATTAAAAACTGGAAAGTGATGGAAGCTCTTTCTGCCGCTGAGTCGCGTGCTAAATCTAACAATGGAAAAGGCATTGTTGTAAGTTTTTATTTTGTTCGTGGTAACATGTTATTCTTTTATTTTATTTATTTATTTTATTTGAAATGAAGTTAAAAGATATGCCCTAAAATTCTTTTATAACCATACAACACCATTATTATGTTTTTAAATTAAATTAATTTATATTCTTGTGTACGTATTACATTGGTAAGAATTACATGGTTCTACTGTTTTATATTATGCATTATTTATATAAGTATTAATATTATAATTATTAAATTTGTTTTTGTATTATCAGGATATAACACAGAAAATTAAGGTAGAACAGCAAGAGCAGACCAAAGCATTTTTACAAAGGGTATTTCCGGAGATTAAAGTTGCAGAAACTTCGCACGAGCAATGGTTGAATGCCTTTGAAAATAAAGTATACTTTTATATAAGTACATTAAAAGATAAATCTGTAGTGAAAGTAAATTCAGATATAGAAAAACAAAATACAAAGTTACAAGGGTTGGTTACGCACTATAAAAAAATTATTGATGATACAGTGAGTGAAATTTAATATAATTTACAGTTAAATAATTCCCTAATAAAAACTTTTATAAATATTTTAATTATATTTCTAATTCTATAGGAGGGTATGCTTAATAATTTGCAAAGTCATATAGAATCCGAAGAAACTAGATGGCAAGAACTACTGCAACAGAAGGAAAGTGAAGTTTCTAATCTTAGGGTAGAATTGACTGAATTACAAACTAAATTAAAAACAAATGAAAAGGTAGATTTTTATAACTTTAAGTTATAGTTAAATTATTTCATCATCATTATTTTAAGTATATTATTAATATGATTATCTTTTTTTATTAAATAGTTTCGAGATAAGGTATCTGAATTGGAAGCCAAATTACAGGACGCTCAATTCTTAAGAGAACAGACTAATGCTGAATTATCAGTTCTAAAAGTTGAACAGAAATCTGTTGCAAATGGAAATATGTGTAATCACGATCTTGCCGCTTTAGAGAAACTTCAAGAAGTTAGTTAATTAATAAAATAAATAATCTATTATATAGAAATATTTTTTTGAATGTTCTGATTTATTACTTGATTATAGGAGAAGACACGGTTGTCGGAAGAACTTCAGACGGAAAGGGATAAAAGGGCAACATTAGACGCATCGGTAGCAAAATTAAATGCTCTAGTAGAAACTAGCGAGTCCAGTTTAACGGAAGAGAAAAATCTTGTAGCACGGCTCCAACAAGAAATATCACAACTAAAGGTATAAAACAAATATTTGTTTTATTTAAAATAGTACAAATATATGCGCAAAAAATTAAAATTCATATTTATAAACAATTATATCTTTTCATAATATTATTTTTTTTAGAATGAAGGATGTGGTGGCTGTAGCAGTTCTGAACAATCCATGTTGAACGGGCCTCCCACTTCTGATTCTTCTATATCCGAGGTTAGTACATAGATAGATAACATAATTATTATTGCACCTATAGTGCCTTATTTTTGATAGATTTATTTATGAGGCTTATGCTATGGTTATGGTAATTATGAAGTGATGTCATACCTAAAAGTATAAAAAATTACTTTAAAAATAAGATGACATTCTATACAATCTTGTTAAATATGATATCACCATTGATACACCATTAAATTAGAACAAAGTTAGGAATTACATTAAATCTTGAATAAGATTACAAGATAAGCCCTGTATCAAATATAAATGATTTATCTTATGAAATTATGAAAAAGATACTAGCAAATCCACATCTATTAAGATTCTTTTCCTTTTTTTTCTTTTTTTTTTGTTTTGTTATTAATTACACACTAACATGATTTTTATTGTTTAAAGCATGTATTTATACTCGTGTGTATATAAATATAATTGTCGACTCATATAAACACACATACACAAACCGCAAACACGTATTTATCAATTATTTTAGCTTACAGTTAAAAAAGATTTTTTTAGGTTCATTGGTATACATGCTTGTACGAATATATTATATGAATATATTCTCAAAGCAATTGTTTTGCACTATTTAATGAAAAATCGTATCCGCGCGCGCGTGAAAAATTTCATATAAATATTTATATATACAGAATGTTTCAAAATATGGTGTCATAATTTTAGGACTGTTCAATACGCTAAAATAAAAAGAAAAAGTATTTTTTTGATTTGTCGACAAGTGAGATAAAGATTACTTGTAAATGGTTAAAACAAGTGGCCAGAAAAGTTATATCAATTATCAAAAGTCAAAAACAGCTATAATTTAAAAACAAGGTGTTCTATCGAGCATACGAGATTGTATGAACTTTTTTCCTTATTTTAGCTTACTGAAAATACCTCTAAAGTTATGCCTACATATTTTAAAACTTGTATAAATTTCTGTTATTAAAATAGATCCCGTAATAGAAATGAATCATAGAAAATGAATAACATTGAATATATATACACTTCATAGCTCGTATTTACTTAATATACCGTTTTAGATGTTAAACGTAATACTTATTTCGTTAAGGTCCTTTTAAAAAATATACTTATAATCCTATTTATTACTCTTGGATGAGGGATAGGGGTGAGGGTGTTTATTAGGGAAAATTTAATTGAAATTATCGCGTTAAATGGAAATCTAATGAACATATTTTTTTCGTTATGATTTTATAAAGAATTGCACTAATTGATTTTACATGTCTAAGAAAAAAGAAGGTTGAACAATATTCGATAAATTATTTTTATTATTGCTTTCTTAGCAGTTAAATAATTGTATATCTGAAATGCAGAAGCCACTAGCAACGAAAAATCTGATTGCTGCATTAGAAAGTACTTTCCTCAAGAACACAGAGTTTACAAACTGTTCCATGACCAAGTCTATGAATTTGGTTCAGTCTCAACAAGAAATTGACAACAGCTCCCTAACTTCAAAATACTCCTCCAAATCTTGTCATATGACAGATCACAACACACAGGCTAGTTGGAATCCATTGAATGGCCAGCAACATAAAAAACACAAGAAAAAAAGGAAGGTAAACCTATGAATCTCTGAATCAAAGAAATGTTACTGGTTCTCTTTCTCTCTCTTTATACATATATATATATATATATATATATATGTATCTATCTCTTTCTATTACTGTGTAGGTCCATTCTCACTTCAGGCTTTAATATTATTAGTACAAAAGAGAATGCTATTATTAGAATGTGTATTTTTCTGTTTGTCTCACAAACATATATATGTTGTATAAAGTGTTGTATCTTTTTTTCTTTTCTTTTTCTACTTTTTCTTTTTTCAACAAATTATTTCTTTACTCAAAATTCTTTTACTTTTCTTTTTCTTTCAAAAATCTATCAGAATGTTGAATACTTTCTATTACTTTATGTTAAATTGTTCACGATGTGGATTATTGGAATATCATTTGTAAATGATTATATCGAATGACAAATAATTGATTAGACTTATAAACATATTCCAGTATTTTTATATATCGATATATTGCGATTAGATTTTTTTATCTGTTAAACAAGGCGTTAATTCTTTTCTTTGTTTTTATTGTAATCATTAAAATCATTAATTAGTTTGATATAATGTATCGCAATATTTTTATATATCGATATATTAATAACATTTCTTTGTGACGATGCTGATTCCTTTCTTTCTATTATTTTGCTGTATTTAATCTACAATATTGAAAAGTAACGTGTGGTAGATCTGTTTAGAGTATCATCGAATAATTATTATTCTATATGTACACTTTGTAACAACCTTTCATCTCTAGACTTATTTCGACGCACGTATATAGCAAGAATATAATATTAGACGAGGTTTTAAATAATTAAAAGAGGGAAAAAAAAGCAAAGAAAAAAATATTACAAAATAATTGGAAAATGTATGCATATGTAGATTTGTTTGTTTTTTAATATAAAATATTAATACGATAATATATATACAGGGTCTCTGAGATTTTTCCGATCAAACTACGTCAGTATATTTTATGTATGAAAATAAATAGATGATCTATATTTACATAGCATTTTTTTTCTTCTTTTCATGCATAAAATACGTTGATACTATTTAGTCGGAAAAACCTTAGATCCCTTGTACATTTTGCAAAGATATATAATGTTTCATATATGTATAAACAAGATTTAGGATATATCTCAATGTAATTGTCCACTCGGTGTTTAACAAATATATTTTACTGCACCAGGATCATTCCCTTTTTGTAATGAAGCAAATTCTTGCGACTACTGGTCATAAAAATGATTTTCTTTTTTTCTCTATTTCTCTCTCTCTCTCTCTCTCTCTCTTTCTCTCTCCCTCTTTTTCTAAAATTTCAAAAAAAGATAATATTCATATATATATATTATATGAGTTTCTTTTAAAATGACAATTGAAATGATTAATCAGTCAAGTGTAAAACAATGCGTTTATACCTTTGTCCCAGTGTTTGTTAAATATAAAATTTAATTTTAAGATTAAATATACAAAAGTGTATATGTATATATATCTCAGCGTAAACGCGTGGCAGCAGCTCATTACGGTTCGACTTCTGATGATAATAAGAAAAAAAAAAAAGCTAGCTTTGTCGTATCGAAGAAGCGATGATCTTCCAAAAAATAACGATTTTATTGTTTTCGTTCTTTTGACAGTCCACTAAGAAATCCACGGCAAAACGGCGCAGATTCGCAGGTATGCAAATCTAGAAATGAAATTTCTCTCTCTCTCTTGAGATTTTTCTTTTAGCCTTATAAAGGGTCAATGGTAGACTGCTGCTAGCGGTACATGTCAGGTTTCTAAATGATTTTTAATGAAATTATTATTTTACATACACACAAATTATGTTATCTAATATTAAGTTAAATATCTTTTATTTTTATGCATCAGTTTGCTTTTATAATTACGTTTTTCTAAACAGGGAATAACATAATTTCTATATTATTATATCCATGTTTGGGAAAAAAAAACATGTAATTTGTACTTTTTTGTCCCCCATTAATTCATATGTACCAATTTAATATTTATATATATAATTATTCATAGTTGTTTATTCAAATACCCGATTCTATATAAGAACAAAGTTGAAATAATATTTGAAAATTTAGATGCCTTCTTGACTTTTGATGATGTGTTGCTCTTGTGAAATTTTTGCACAATGTGTAATTCTTAGCTCTATAGATTACATTTACTTTTATTATAATGCATTTTAAATGTTTTTAGCACATAAAATAAGATGTATCCATTACATGTACATTCTTGCAATTCATAAATGTCACATTTGTGTTTTTCTATTGGCATCATGCAATATATATCATTTGTGTATTATCCTACAGGATAGAAAACTATCATTTTTGATAATCTTTTTTTTTATATATATATATGTTTATGTAATCATAAATTTATCAATCATATTATCCTGCTATTTTATACATTGGCGATACTTGATTTTAGTATGGTTATTCACTTTTAGAAAACGTAAAGTTTATTTTTATCCAAATAACATTACGTAGAAAATAATAGAGATAGATTTTAATTAATCCAATAGCCGAGTTCTCGTAGACATATTTATATAAATATGCATAATGTTACAAAGTGTATATAAAAAAAGCGTAAAATGGCAAGACCAAAACGATGGACATAATAATGCGAATGTACATAATAAATATAAGTATCAAATTTTATAAACACAAACACTGGGGTAAAGGGTACACTTAAAGCAGCAATCTATATATGTTAATTTCATTTAATTATTACTTCATTCATTTATAATTTTTTTTTTTAGTATATTATCCTAAATATGTAATTATATTTATATTTGCTTTCATTTTATATATGTTTTATTTTATTCTTTTTCAGAGCATCCAATTATAATCTGATATATACATTGAATATTACATGAAATATTTTCTTTATAGAACTATGGAAATATATTTACAGTGTACTAGTTGTAGATAGATTGTCACCATTTCAAAAGTAATATTTGTACTATCTAAGTATCGCTAAACTACATGCTTATGCCATTGAAAGTAATCTCTGTAGCATACTGTGTGTGATTGTTTTCTTTTTTAAATAATTTTAATAATTTCATTCTTTCCCATTTTTCGTTAATAAGATTGATCAAGTATAATTAATGTTTGTGTCCCATGCTTTTTGTCATTTATTTAAATTAATCATTTTTGCTTGCAGTATTATCATAAGTATTTATTGTCTTAACAGGAATAGTAAATTATTATTATTTTTTATAGTTGCTGATTTTTTCTTTGTAATGCTTAGTAGCATTTTTGGTGATGGTGGTGTGTTAATAGTGGTGGTAATTATTTTAACACATTAGTTTTTTGTTATTTCTACGCGTCTGTTTATTCGATTGTTTATTTAAAAATATTGTATGGTATATAGAGTTGCATATAGAACATATTATATTATGTAACGCTCGTTATTAGATGACTTATCACTTCATGATCGATAAATTGATGGTCCCAAAATATGGCTCCGTTTGAAATTGATATTATTTTTAATTTTCAAAAACATTTATCTTTTTTTATTATTATTAATAAATTCTTGTCACCAAGTAGAATATTTCGAATTAATCTAATGATTTCATAATTTTTATCTTTCGAATGTTTGAGACAAAAATAGAGGTCAAAGTTAAGGGTATTGCGTGACAATTCTTTTATCCATTGCGATACGATAACACGCATGCACATAGACGTGAATTTTGAAAATCTAGTATTCACACATACTATTATTATTAATATAATTATATGCGTAGATATATATGATCTTCCTGTATTATACATGATCGTTTTAAAAAAACACGCATTTAAATGTTTATTAATTTTATAACATAATATAAATATGCTCTTACACTAAAAACTTATGCTTTATTGTTTGATTAGTATCGGACAAAATGATGTAAAGGAAACAAATCTATTGGCTTTTATATGTAATTTTTAAATCGTTTAGTTCTAATGATAATTATAAATGGTGTTTATACTTTCAGGGTGGTTCAAGAAAAAAGTAACTTCAAAGAACAAGCTACGTTAACGTACCATGTTTTAGAATGGTAAAAAAAATAATTGGAATAAAAAGAGTATAAAATAATGTATATGGAACCAGACTGTACACATAAACGGCAAAACTTTGCTACTGAGAAGACTAATATAACAATTTGAAATATATTACGAATACAATGTTTATTATATGAAGAATACCATATTTTATTATGTGGAGAAAATGTAAACAATTAAACTTTAATAGTTAGTAAATAAGAGACATTGAAGCCGATATTTGCTATATTAATATTAGAAGAGAAGCATAAGTAACGATTAACATAAGAAAAATTATATATTATTTGTGCGTTATCCATTTGTTGTCTTTTTACTTATTTTATATAATTGAATTTTATCTTTGTTTTCAAAACTATCGTAATAATGTTTATTAGAGTTATTAAGATTTTATAATTACAATGCGTTCATAATTCAAATTTATTTCATTGTACTTGATAATGTCTCTTTTTTTTCTAACAGATTTTTTAAATTTACATATGTGTATGATGAAATAAATCATTTATGTAAAAGTATTTCTCCATATGTGAAACAGTATGGTGTTAATATCACATTTTTAGACATTTTTTCACATTGTTAAAGCATTTGTACACAAAAGCTAAAAATCGTTAAAAAGTTATATATGTGCAATAAATGAACAAAATAAAATAATCTTATACGTAAATAAATAAATAAATAAATTTAAAAAAATGAGAAAAAGAAAAATTATAATAGAAAAAAGATTTATAGTATATGATCAGGATAATATAGAGTTCTTTGGTTTCACATGCCAATGTTGTTTTTTCATAGAAGTTATCTATAAATGGATAAAACACACACACTTATGCAGGCCTCTATGTATATAGAATTACATAGGCGTAATCGTTACATTTTGTTTTAGAAGACAATAATTTAAAACATTTCTATTATTGTGAAATCTTATGAAAAATTTTTATTTAGTGTTAATCAAACATGCATAGGTCAATGAAAAGCAAAGTTCGGAAGCATTTAGAGAAGAATTCGTTTGGTTTTAGTTGGGACAAAATTTATATTTAGTTTTTGTTAATTTGGAGTCACACAAAGTTGTGGGTCATGGATAACGAAAATACTCTTTGATGACGCAACAAACAATTCGTTCGCATTAGATAATAAAAAAAAATTAAAATCACTTTTTTCTAATCGCATTTTGTATATTCTATTGGATGACGAAAAGACAAATTAAAAATAGCATTTTTTTTTGTATGATTAATTTGATAATACACTTACGATTATTACTTTCCATTGACCTCGAGATGATCTGTATATCATTAATCATGTTTTTGTCGATTTTTTTCTTTCCTTTTTTTCTTAAACAATAAAGTGGATTATGCATTGTACTTATTCGTATCATATATATAATGTTTAAAGACTTAGAACTAAGTTCATTAAATTTAATTGTTCTATTTTTTCTTTTCTTTTTTTTTTTTCAACATTATAATATGATTTCGATTGATGTTATGTAATTATATTAATGATATATCAGATACAATTGTAGCGTACAAAAAATATTTCGAGAATTTGGAAAAAAAAAAGAAAAAAGAAAAGACATTTTAATAACACGTTGTTGAACCAATGCACATCAATTATTATTGTATTCTTCTATTAATTAAAATCTATTTCTCGTAGATTATTTTGAGAACGAGATCAATCGTTTTAATTTTATTAGGAATTATTATATACCGTAGCTTCCACATAATATTAGTAAAACACGAGAAAAACAAAGTAATTGTGTCAAGAAACAATAACTGTTTATCGTTTATATTTTTATTAATATTTTAATAACGAAATACTCTCAATATGAAGGATAAAATATTATGTCGATAAAATTAATCAGTTCAAAAATCCTGGTAGTGTATCAGGTATTAATTGTAATATAAAAAGTAATGATTATTATTATTATATATGGAAATAAACGCACGTAATTATAAATCTGACATTTGTGTGCATTATTTATTTTTTTAATATTAATTTAACTGCGTATAATAAGTTTCATTTTGTAGTTAATGAACTATGTGCAATTAAGTGACCGCTTAAGCCATTAAATATTTTTTTATTAATTAATTTTTTAATATCGAGTTAATAAAAACATCATATACAAAATATAGTTCATTTTTATTCTGATACATAATATTTTTGTTGTAAAATTGCTGCTTTATATAATCTATCATTTTTAGTTGTTTTAATTCTAAAAAAGAAAATAATATAAGAAAATAAAATTGATGTTTAACCCTTTCGTTACGAGCGCCGGAATTAGATGGCCTCTTTCCAATACCTGTGAATACGAGCGCCGGATCTAAACGTTAGCTCGGCGGCGCGGTGCCTCGTATGGTAACGTTACTTCTGCGGAGCAGACTACCGTAACGAAAGGATTAAATTAGATTAATAAATGAGATATATGTCTATTGATTAAAAATATGATATCAGAGTAATAGATCAAATATCACAGATATATGTACAACATTTCTATAATCCTATATCTTTGTATTATCATTCATTATCAGTTTAACATCGTTTGCAAAAATCCCAGTATATAACTTCCTAAGTCTTCATCTTGATTAGTCCAAGAAACATAAACACTTTTTTGTTCATCTTCGTCGCCTTCTACTTTAACTAAAACAGATTCTACAGAAATCGAACCATCTGTCAATTGTACAGTCCAACCTGCTAATCTCTCTTTAAGAGGTTGCAACAATTTCAAAGTAGTAGAATGTGCTGGTCCAGGATCTCGAACTTGTACAGTAGAAGTAAATCGTACTACGTGTTTAGTTATACCTGCTGCTTTAGCAACCTAATGAAAAAAGATTTTAATTATATTATAACACTGTAAGTAAATTTTGAAAGTTTTCTTATTAAAATGTGATAATTACTTCGTCTGCATCGACCAGACAAACGCCATCCTCTCTCAACATTAAAACACTATGTAATAATCTGCGTCTTTTGGGATCTGGTGGCAAAGCAGAATATCTTTTTGCTTCTGCTTTTAGTAAAGCGAGAGAAGCATCTACCGGAACTTTAGAAGTTGTTGTAATAGCGATTGTTTCTCCATTAGCAGGATTGTAACAATTTGTACCAAATTCTTGTTTAATTTTCTCTTTTAAAAATTCCATCTTAGCAAATTCGCCATGCACTAACATAACATTTTTAGGTTCACAGTATTGTATCAATTGCATGATGCCTTTCGCATCTGCGTGCGCGGAAAAAGACATATATTCCACAGCCATTTTAACTTCGACTATTTGACGATTTTCAAATTCTATTCTACGTGCTCCATTTAAGACTTTACGTCCAACTGTACCTTGTACGCAAAATCCAGGCATGATTACCATATTGAGTTCGTTTGGTGCCCATTTTTTAAAAATTTGTAAAGATAAACCAGCATGTAACATTCCTGGTGTTGCAAATACGACCATTGCACCTGGATTATCAATATATGATTTATCGAATGGTTTTATATGCTTAAAATCAAACATGTTTCGTTGTACAAAGGTCTTTTTTATTTTTTGATTAGTCCAAGTGATAAACATTTTATAATAATTGTTTGCTTTTTCGGTCAATCCTAAAGCAAAATAAACTGGTACTTTTAAATTCATTCTTTCCCAATATGTTTCAAGTAATATACAAAGTTCTTGAGCTCTACCAAGAGCAAATACAGGAATTAAAACCTTCCCACCTCTATCAATGCATTCATGAACCTACGAGGAAAAGTATTTGTATTTAAAGAATTTCAGCTACCATCGACATATTAATAACTTTATTTATGAATACCTTTTTCAAAAAATCTCTTTCCCTACATCTTTTAGAATCTCTGATTGTAGTAGCATATGTGGATTCTGATATTAATAAATCCGGTCTACATTTATCTATCCATGCTGCACCCAAATGACGATCTGGTGTCATATTGTAATCACCTGTATATACAATAGATTGAGATCCTACGCGTACCCAAAACATAGCTGCACCAAGAACGTGTCCTGCGTAATACGCTTTTATTTCTAATTCTGAATCTACCATGACCGATTGATGGAGGGTAACAGCAATGACTTTTTTCATACAGTCTTTAATCATTTGCGATGTAAAAAAGTTACTTTCTCCTTTACGTTCTACAGCTACTTTTCTCATGTCTTCTAAAAGTATAGGAGCAATAGCTTTAGTAGGATGGGTCATATAAATTGGTCCTGTATAACCTACCTATAAACCAAATTATTTGATAAATAAGAATATTACGATATTACAAGTTATATGAATACGTTAAGTGCTGTGTCGATCACTAGTGACTAATAAAACAAATTTAGTATGTCAATAGTAAAGATTGATGATTCTCCAAAGAGACACGTCAAGTGCTGAATATAGTTGTGAGTTTGCATTTTACTTACTGCATAATTGTATTGAACGTGGTAAATTGGAAGGTAAACAAAATATGAACAGTGTTTAATGTATTAAAAAGATTTTACCATTTCTGTAAAGTACGGAAGTGCTCCACAGTGATCCAAATGAAAATGAGAAATAATAACGCAATCTATGTAACCAGTCGCAGGTCCTTCTGGTACAATATACGAGAAATCGGGGAATCGTCTTTCGTCATTGAATCCCATGTGCATACCGCAATCTAACATGATATTTTTTCCTCCTAGTGATACAAGTATACAACTTCTTCCAACATCTTGACCCGCACCTAATGGCGTTACTTTTATTTCTGGCATTGTTTAGTTTATCTGTCATTAAAAGATAAATAATTAAAGAAATATAAAAGATTATTTATATACTTTTTTAAAAATAATTTTATTGATGCATGCAAAGCTAACCTTAATGTTTAATTATAATGTATCACTTTTGTCTATCAATTTAATTATGTTATGTAATATTGATTATTAAAAATTGATAACAAGTAAAATATAAAACACTAGTTTAACGTTATTTAACATGTATATATTTTGATTATCAATAAATGTACAAAAAACACATACTGTTTATATCTTTTGAATGCACTTATTACACACACTTTACACGTTCAAGATCGTATATAATGAGGTTATTACGTTTTTAATTTTTAATTAAATTAATAATACGTAATTGTGTATTAATTACAATCTATTATTTCACGTAACAAATGAATATAATGTTTTCAATTTATAGTTTAAATAACTTAATCTTCCAACAAAAAGCGGTGTCACACAAATATCTAGCACTGATTGTGAATGTTGGTCAGTGCGTCAATAGCGCCTCTAAACATCTGATAAATGAACTACTCCCTTGATATGAATAACCTTTAACAGCACTCTTTCTATAAACATATTTCATGTGTATAATAATATGGATTCAAATGAATATTATTGTTCAAATATCATGATTTTGAGAAATAAAATGTATGAGCTTACTGTATTTAATTATAAAAGCATTATAGTGCATCTTAAATTAATTAATAATTATATATCATAACATGTATTGTAAGCATGCAATTTATTTTTAAAATAAAAATAACAGAACACGCTCGCGCGATACTTGTAACACTGCAAGTGTATGTAAAATCGATTAGAATTATAAACATGTCAGTTTATAAATTTTTTGTAATAATCGACAGATCAATTAACCTAATTTTTAGTCTCGTTGTATCGATTTATTGCTAAATAAAAAACAATATGGTTAAAAGAAACGATAATTATTTAAATTTAGCATGCATTAAAGAAAAGATTGTTAACAAGAAACGTAATTGTGATTGCTGTGGTCGCGTTATTTGTGACAATCACATATTTAATGATGAGATAAACATTGATAACATACAGAAAAATTGCAAAGATACAGAAAATTCCGAAAAATTGTCTTATCGATCGTCTTCAACAAGTTGCGATTGTCCAAGTAAACAAAAATATGTCCAGGATTGTAAAAAACCAAAAATCGAATGCATAAGTATTCCAGAATGTATAAGAGATAATTTAATTGAAGCTGAAATTTGTCAAAATAATGTCAAAATTAAACCGTGTACAAATTTTCAAAATATTAAATGCAATGCATCTTTGTCGAGATCGCAATTAATCAGTGATCGTAATGGTGCTTGTCAAAATATTTTTTTGAAAGAAACTAAATTAAATGACGAAGGTATTTGCGAGAAAAAAAATTCTTGCATGAAACTGGGTTGCTTAGAATTGGACGATCCCAACGTCTGTACACGCATTCCTTCAATAATTCAACATATCGAACAATGTAAACAAAATTTTTTGGAAATAATCAAAGCCTCTTTGATGAACATTGGAAAAACTAAAGATCCTGAACAAATAATTCGTTCTACGTTACGCACTGCGCATGTTAAAGAAATTGATCGTATATTGGAGACACAAAAAACAGGAGATATAAATACGTGCGAAAAATCTTTATCAAATCGAAATGAATTTGAATTTTTACAGAATTTTTCCAAAAAAGATTTTCTTTCTACGGCTTGTAAAGATTTAAATGTGTTTGATAAATTGAAATCGGAAGTTTGTGAACCATGTGGAGTCAACAATGTTGTACATTGTATGAAAGACGAAGATAAGTTGAACAAATTAAAAGTAAACTTTAAATTTATAAATTAATAATTGTTTCTTTTTTTATAATATTTTTGTAATAATAGTGTTTAAATAATCTCAAATACAAATAATAATTAAAATAATTAAAATAATTAAAATTGATCTTATTTCAAATAATTTGACGATTAGACATTAGGAGATTACAATGACGAGGAGATAAGTGAGTTCGTTAAAATCATAGATCTAAAATTGAGAGAAGAACTTACAAAAAATCTTCGGAAAAATATGTGTGCCGATGATTCAGTCATTTTGAAGAATTCTTATTATTGCGTGGCAACGCTTTGTCCGTGTATGACGAAGAATTATGGTTTTAATGGACCTCTTATACTTGGACCATTTAATTTTGGTCCACAAACTGAACAGATTAACGTGTGTCAAAACAAATTAGATCAATCGAAAAGTAGTGTCTGTAGTTCTTTAGACAGTATTGACTCTTTCCATTATTCTGATTGCATCGCTGACAGTGACACCAATGATTGCAATGATTCTATAAATTCGTCCAGTTCATCATCTCAGAACGTAATTTGCCCCAAATTAGTTGAAGTAAGTGTTTCTGCAATCGTAAATTAATTTATTATCATTAACAAATAATTTTCTGGATTTAAGTGCACCGAAACTAAGCCATCAAGAAAAGTTACAAAATGTAGAAAAGAAACACCTATTATTCTTGAGCATCATTGCAGTTATGTTTCCTTTCCCGATAGAAGAGCGGAAGAACATTTGGAAAAATCGTATTCAAAAAAATCAGAAGAAGTTGCTAAATGGGGTAAATGTTACGACGTGGTTGATTCTGTTTTCTACGAACGAGATAAAAGAATAAAAATATGTGAACAAATGGGTCTCAATATAAAAGTTGCTGAACAAGATTCGAAGAAAGTTTCTTGTAAATGTGAGAACGCTGACGAAGAAGAATTGTTGTCAACTCGTGTATGTGGATTGGATAAACGATGTACATCGAAATTACGTAACTGTAAAAGAAAAGAAACGGAGGATGACGTATCTAAGCACATTTGCAGTAGACCGTCGCATACTTGTCGAGTTGGTTTCGATGGTGCCTGTATTACTGGAGATGATTTTGATAACTTAGATAGGTTTCGCGATATTGGAAGTTGCGGATTTGCTAAACTTTGTCGAAAACTTTTTAAATGGTTTGCTATTTTTATTTGCGATCATTCCAATTTATATTTTTTATTATTGCATCGTACTGGGTTGTATTAAAATAGCAATTTAATTTTAGGGTCCATTGTATATCCAAAAATTGGCACGATTTGAGAAGTTATCCCCACATTGTCGTTCATTTGCCTTCATTAAATTACAATAACGAATTGAAATGTAGAGCAAGAAAAACTTTTGATTATTTGCAAAATATTCAAGTTATCGATCTCTCAAGCAAATTCTATTGTTCTATCAAAACTTTAGAGTGACAAATGACATGGTTGGTTTTCTGTAGGTAGGTCGAGTAGGGTGGTTAGATGATCCAAACGTTGAGGTAGTTTATATTTTCCCGACACCCCAAAGCGAAGAATTGTTGACCATCTTGCAAGATTTAATAATAAGCGTACGTCCGGATGTTGATATATCTAAAAGGTTGTTAATGTTACGACCAGAACCCAAATGGTATATTACCTTTTCTATATTTAATGAATTTATTCAATTACGTATAGCACTGAAGATCATTTTTTTGCAGTCTTATGAAAAAATGTGTCAGTGGTAGTGCAAATTTATTTTTTTCACCTGACGTTTATCGAAGAGTTAGATTCTTGACAGCTGGCAGACATGCGTTTATTTTATCTGGGGTTATAGATCAGAAAAATATTTTCATTGCTTGCGAGTTGAAAATACCGATTATGGGTAAGTAGTTGTTGAATGTCAATGATTTTGATAATACAGTACAGATAGTAGAATTATTTGGATACCAAACTGTTCCCTCTTAAATTAATTTTTACAGTTATCAACATAAGTTTCTGGGTCATACTCTGTACTTTATCTCTTTTTTCTAATTTATCCATTGAAAAATAAATCGTATAGGTCCGCCATTGCAGTTTCAAAAACGATTATCGAGCAAGTCCTACATAATGGAATTATTGGACGTTAATAAAATTCAGCATCCTCCATTTCTGCATGTTCACAGTTTTGGTCAGGTGTGATCGCATTTAAATAATATTTAAGCAATGTTATCTTTAATGAAGTTTCATTTAATTATGATATGTATTATGAACGTAAGCTCGATAATGACAAGATTGGATAAAGTCAATTCGATTTATTATTTGCTTTGTGTTATATCGATTTTATTATTTAGTTGTGTAGAGGCATGGCTGTTATGATAATCCAATATCCAATGTACAAGACGTGGTTCGTAAAAATAGATAATGGCTTTTACGGATATCAAACTGCTATAGTTCGTTTCAAAACAGGTATACTTGGAAGTGCAATCAGAAACATAGTAAGTTTCATATTAATATTGTTAAAAAAATATCAATCTACAATAAAGAAAAATAATTCGATTAATCTTTTCGTAACTAGCGACCCATATACGAGTCGTTTCGAAATATTTGATTTCTTTAATTTGTAGGAACGAACAGGCAATATAAAGGAAGATTTTTTGTGCAAATTGTTGGCTGAAACTTTACCCACAGAAATACAAGTACAGAAATCGATTTATCCGAATAACAAAGAATTTTTTCACGATTTGGAATCGTTCGGTAAATTTCATCATAATTGTGGAAATGGTTTCGAAAATTTGGCAATTTTTATTTGAATTAAATTTAATTAGGTGGTATAATACAAGCTTGTCCAAACAATTATTACGATGTTTTGAGCATCGGTGTGTTCATCGAACATGACTTGGCTAAACCCGTTGTTATCACTGCTGCAGAAATTATTCACTTTGGTCGAGACATTAGAAACGATATGGCATACTTTCTACCTCAAAATAAAATCCTTCGAAGCGAGCTAGAACAACTGGTAGACAATGTTGGGACAATTTTACGAAACGAACACGTTGTTGGATACTTTGGCATCGATCTTGTTTCTTTTCGTGATCAATTCGACGTAGGAATACACGCGCACACTCAAACGTCATTTAAAAAAAAAAAATCAAAATAATTACAAACATTTACAATTTTGTATTTTTTCAAAAATAATTTTCGAACATTCGTTTAATTTTTTCAATCAGAATTTGGGATACAAAAAAATGTATTAATAATGTACGTATTGTTTTTGAATTAGGTTCAACAGTTTTGGGTGATAGATATAGATCCTTATTATACTGATTTAATAGCATTCAGCGATTGGGTCAAATTTTGTGTTGGTCCGTGTAAGGATGGTAACGAAAAGTAAGATTTCAATTACATCTAAAGTAGATGATTTTAATTTGATATTACAATGAATTTGCAATTATCTTAGATACGCGCAACAAAGTAAAAATGAATCGAAGATCAGTAACATAACTGAATTGTTAATCAAAGTTAACAGACACGCTATTTGCTGTGGTAAACTTTATGGCACTGGTTTGTCAAAATATTGTGGACAAACTTTAATCAATCTCTGCAAACAAAATCAAATATATTACGATAATCAGGTACTATTGAAATATTTCATTATTTAGGTATAATTTAATTAGAATAACTATGATTCGTAAAAATTATTGAAACGTTCCAATAAATATCCAGTATTCTATTTTTACAACGATCTTATTAATAAATATTTAGAAAATTTTATATAATTACCTTGAAAAATCACTTAATGTATTACAAAATTGTGTATTTGTTTTGAAGGAAAAAATAGGATGCATGATATATCCAACAGATAGCCATAATCGTGCGCTTAACATTGTGTCGATAAATTCAACGAGATTGTTGACGATAAAAAAATTTATCGAAGCTTTGAAAGTATTAAACCAATTATCATTGAGAAACAATATTCATGAAACATTAGTGGACACTGTAGATTTGTGCAATCATTTCAAATTGATCGAATAAATGTTTCTATCAAATGCAATATTTTATTCTACCGTCAAATAAAAATAAACTACAAATATTTCCTTGAAATAAATACAATGAATATAAAAATTTAACAAACAATAAAAATATTGAATATACAATGCTTTATAAAAATTGAGATGGATCCTCTTATATTGTTTTGAAATATATGTACGTGAATAAATTAAGTGAAACTTTTACAAATTTAGTAATTGTACTGCGTATTTATTTAGATTTACCTGTAGGGTAGCTATCAGAGATAAGAGGTTTTTCCAGATTAAAAATTATTAAAAACTATTTACGCTCTACAATATGTCAAGAAATGTCAATTGATATATCAGTCATATTTATTGAAAATGATATTCTAGATGTTTTAAATTAATATTTAATAATTAATATTTACTATTAGTGATATATGTAATTAAACATGTTGTTCCGGTCAAAGCTCGAAGAATAATTATGTAAATAATTATTTTTACATTTATTTTTAAATGTATTTGTGAATATCGTAGGTATATTGAAAAAAGATATTTGAAAAAATTTCTTACCTGTTAAGCCACGTGGAGTAATTATTATGCATTCAAAAAAAAAAAGCTATTAAATTATAATAAATTTGAAGTAACATCGAGTTGAAGATTGCGCTTGAGATGAATAAAAAAAAAAAAAAGAAAAAATAGAAATAAAATTAATAGGAAGGATGGCGTTAAATATATGAAAAAATACGAGAGGAACCCATTTGTTCCTTTTATTAAACGATAATTTTTGGATAAAACGACCTCGAAGGTTGGATTTCTCACCCTTTTTCTCTCTTTCTCTCTCTCTCTTTTCCTTTCTGTGTGCGTGTGTGAGTGTGTGTATGTGTGTGTTTCTATAAACATCAATCTTCGTCTCTGTCATTTAATTATTTTCGTAATTACAATGATGGTAATTAAAATTCTTATAATGTTAATTTTAGAATACTGTTACGGGATTTATCGAGGAATTCGCGTTCTCATTAGCACGTATCTCATATTTAATTAATTTTTTTCTTTTTTCATTGTTTGTTTATGTTTTCGTTTTTTACTTTTTATTTCTTTTTTTTGACAAATCGTGCGGCGTGAAGTTTTTATCAAGGATAGTTTATCTGTTGTTAATGTTATTATCTTCTCCGTAGTTTTAAGTATTTCGATTGAAAAGACTCTGTTTTTAAATTTGATTTTTCCTTTTTTTTTATTTTATTCTCTTACTGTGTTTTTATTCGGATGTCGTCTTTTGTAAAATCATGGAAAACGTCGAGTTTACAAATCCTTAAAACAGTTGTGCTCCCTTTTTTTTCCTTTTAGTTTAAACCTTACCTTTAATCATTTTATTTTGTCTTTTTATTTATTAATGTTTTTGTTAGTTAAATGTAGTTTATTTCGTTTGTACAACGTTTGATCGTATTCTCGTTAAAAGTTGATGAAGATTAAAAAACGATTAAATCGGTCAGTCGAATGTACGCGATTGTGCGTAACGCACACAAACACATACATACATTTGTAATAATACTTAATTGACAGTTTTAATCGATTTTTTAAAGTTTATTTGTCACTTTAATATTACTGCGAGACCAATGATGCGGTTTAATTATTCACCGTAGACTTATATTTGATTTATAATTTTTTTCGTCAGAGATATTATCATCTTTCCTTTTTTGTTTTTCTTTTCTCGACTTTATTTTGTTGTTCATTGTTTTACGTAATTAAAAAATTTTACGATCCTTCTTTATTCATTTTTCGTTTAATTTTTTTTTCTTTTTCTCGTTGTACCTATACGTCCGAATCGAAAAAAAAATTCACGCGAGTTCGATTCCTCGAGAAAACAGTTTCTTCCCTTGTTTTTTTTTTTTTTCATTTTTTTTCCATAAAAGGGTTTTTACAACAATCCTTACGATTACGTGGACAACGTTTAATCTACTTTTTTAATATTATTATACAGGACGAATGAAAATAAAGGAGCAATGAGTTTTCTACAGAATTTCTACCTTTTTTTTTCTTTTTCTTTTTCTTTCTCTCTCCGTTATATTTTTTTTTTATTTATTTTCTTTTTCTGTTTATTTTACATTTCATTAAAAATCTTCCAGAATAAACGGAAGGAAAAAAGGATTTGCTTTAAATTAAAATATCCCAATTTATTTTTCGTTTAACATTATCTATCCTCGTTCGTTCTTTTATTTTAATTCGTCCTGTTAATTTCGGCGTTAGTATCGGGGAAAAGTGAGGATCAGATAAGGAAACGTATTCGTTATGCAAATTTTTCTTCAATTTTTTTTCAACTTTTCTCTTTTTTTCTTTTCTTGTTCTATTCTTCAATGGCGACGATTCTTCATTTTCTTTTTTTCTTTCTTTCTTTTTGCTTTATTTTTTTACCCTCTCGTTTTTTTCTCCTTTTATTCACACACTCTCTCTCTCTCTTTTATTCCTATTTTAATTAATAGTAATTTATTTCTACCATCAAGTTTAATTGATCTTTAACACTAAATTTATCGAAATTTGGTGTTTAATTATATACTGGTCTTGAAAAAAAAACAATTTGATTTTTGAAAAGATGATAATCCATTTGATTTCTAGCTACAATAATTTTAATTAAATAATTTGTAGAATATTAACTTTTTTAAACGAAATTAAATAGAAAATAATTAATAACATTAAAATAACCAGTCCTTTGGTAAGTTTAGCGTTAAAGAAAACAAAGATAGTTAAATCTCTTGCAATTAAAATCTACACTAAACTTTTATCGAGGAAACCAAACTTTTTATGTATTTGTTTTTTTTTTGCAAATAATTCTTTTTTTTTTAATACTTTATTCGCTCGTTTATTAATTTTTAATGATATTTTTTATTTATAAGTATTTACGAAATATTGCGACTCTGATGATACAAGTTTATTGAAATTTTTTATTCTTTTTTTTTTTTTTGACGGACTTGCATTTATTGTTAGTGTAAAATTAGAAATAAAGTAGATCGAATAATCGATCTAAGTAGTTATTTCGTTTCCTCTTTCTCTCTCTCTCCATCTCTCTCTCGTTTATTTTTATTTTTATTTTTCTTTCATCTCCGATTATTTCTAGTCGCGATATTTTTTAAATATACGAATAGTTAATCTTATTTACAACACAAACGACGAGTTTGAAGTCCACGTTGCTTAGAACAATTTCTTTCGTTTAATAAATCGTTCGCCTATTTTCCGGTTTACATTGGTCAGGGTTACATCAAGTGCTTAAATTGTATTATGTTTTTTGTTTCTCTTTTTTTTTGCCTTTTTTTTTCTTTAAAAACGATACAATTCGTGGCTTTTTAAGAAGACCTGTCTCCTTAAAAAAGTGAACGCAATTTAAAAATGCGATTTTTTACGTCGAAAGAGACACCTTTTCTTCCATTTATTTAATAATAATTATTTATTAGTTTTCTTTATTCTCTCATCTCTTTTTAATCATTAGTCTTATATCGTACGAAAACAAGAAAAACCCCAAGACAATTTTTATTATAGTAATTTAAAGGAAGGAAAAGTAAAATAGTAAACTAGCCAATTGATTATCACCCTAACCTCTTTTTTTCTTCTTTAAATCACACACACATTTTCGTAATAACTTTGTTTTATTTTTTTTAACAAGGAAAACGTACGAATTCGTCTTGTGAATTCTAATCGTTCTATCCATAATTATTGTTAAACGCGAATTGTAATAATAATAATATTAATAAAAAAAAAAAACAAAAAAAGATTATCTTATATCCAAAGTACAAATTTTCGACGATAAGACAATGAAATGATTTTTGTCTTATACCACATCAATCGCATCTTCTTCTTTTTCTCTTCTTTTTTTTTATTATTTTTGTTTCCCTTCTTTATCATACTCTTCCTTATCGGATATATTATTAAACTTTTTCTTTCGTTTCTCGGAAGAATTTATGCTTGTTGTAATGCATGTGATCATCGTAAATGTTCGTATGACGTACAAAAAATGATAAATTCTTAAAGTCGCATGATTCAGTTTCTGCGATTGGGTATAATGTTTAAAAATTCATTTTCTTTTTATGTATATATAATATTGGAAATATTTCAAAGAGCTTAAAAGATGGTACGAATTTGTAAACAATAATTTTCTTTTACATACATACGTACGTAATATGTATATATATTCCAATCTGTTTTGATTATTATAACAGTGGATTGTAAGTCAAAATATTTAGAAAAAAAATCGATTTTATTATTTTTATGTTAATATAAGTAATTGAATAAATGATAAAATTAATATTTTCATTTTTTTTTCTACTTACAATTAGTCCACTGTCATAATTAACGATACATGTATATATATCATTAATTTATTTGATATTAAAATGATTTATATTATTTTAATAAATCACCAAATAAATTAGTATAATGATAATTTATTTGATAATTAAAATGATTTATATTATTTTAATAAATCATCAAATAAATTAGTATATAATGATGATTTATTAAAATAATATAAATCATTTTATTTATTAAATAAATTAGTATAATTTGTCGACTTAGGACACTATCATTATTACCTACCGGCAAATATGTATATTAGGGTGGGTCAAAAAAATGACTTTTTTTTTTTCAAGTGCACGCAAAAATGGGTTCCTAGACATCTTAAAACAATTCTCACCCAATATGAGCTCTTAATTTTAATAGGAAGATCCTTCGCATCGCAGTTTTTTATTTTTTTTTTCAGTCCAATAGATTAAAATTCATACCCCATTATTTATTGATTGTACAGAAAAATGTTTTAGACGAATTTTGTAAAAAATTTAATGCTCTACGAAAAAGGTATCTTATATTTTTTCCGTAAACCTCACCATTTGAATGATATTGAAGATTTAAATTTGATGATTTTTAGACAAATTTTATTTTTGTTTAAGAATTTTATAACTCGACAATAAATGACTATTAAAAAGTGCACAATACAAATTTTTGTAGGAAATTAACTACTTTATAAAAATGGTGTGTTATGTTTTGGCGAATAAATTAAGCGTTCAAAAGATATTCATCATCAAACTTTCATGTGTACTGATTTTTGTCTCTGAATATCTTTAGAACGCTTAATTTAATTTCCAAAACATAAGACACCATTTTTATAGAGTAGTTAATTTCTTACAAAAATTTGTATTGTGCATTTTTTAACAGTCATCCATTTGAATGATATTGAAGATTTAAATTTGATGATTTTTAGACAAATTTCATTTTTGTTTATGAATTCTATAACTCGACAATAAATGACTAATATAAGATGACTAATAAATTTGTCTAAAAATCATCAAATTTAAATCTTCACTATCATTCAAATGGTGAGGTTAACGGAAAAAATATAAGATACCTTTTTTGTAGAGCATTAAATTTCCTACAAAATACGTCTAAAACATTTTTCTGTACAATCAATAAATAATGGGGTATGAATTTTAATCTATTGGACTGAAAAAAAAAATAAAAAACTGCGATGCGAAGGATCTTCCTATTAAAATTAAGAGCTCATATTGGGTGAGAATTGTTTTAAGATGTCTAGGAACCCATTTTTGCGTGCACTTGAAAAAAAAAAGTCATTTTTTTGACCCACCCTAATGTATATGCATTTCAAAGATTTAACTGTCATTAACTTAAGTTCATTAGCACAGAAAACACACGATCGTTAATGTTATTAAATTAATTTTACCTGTACGAACGTCACATATACGGGGTGTTTCAAAATATATACGTATAACTTTAGGGGTAAGGTTTAAGTACGTTAAAATAAAAAAAACAAAAGAAAAAGGTTTATATTTATCCTATATGATACCTTGTTTCCAAATTACAGTCATTTCTGCATTTCATATGTTGTCACATGATTCTCATACTAATAATTCGATTAATCTTAATCCAAAACAATTGACAGCAAATTGCAAAAAAAATAGTTGATATTTTTAAATGAGTAAAAAGATTGTTTGATAACGTGCATTGAAGTCGAACAGTGGCCACTTTTAAAATCAATTTATAAAAAAATCATTTAACACAAAAATAGATATAATTTGGAAACAAGGTCATATTGGACGTATGATTGATTTTATGTCTTTTTTTTTATTTTTTATTTTAAGTATACTGAAAGCACCCTTTAAGTTATGCCCACATATTTGAAAACACTCTGTATATGCAAACACGTATGTACGTAAATATGTGTATATCTATATACGTACATACATATACACATACATATATACACACATGTGTATGTATCTGTATATTTCTCTGACGTCAATTCGTTCAACCAATTAACCGTAAATTGTGGACGCTAAGATTAGTTGGAACGTCGTTATAATTAACAGTTCATAAAGATCAGATTGTTTAACGATAAATACAACAATAACAATCAATAAAACAAATAAAATTAATTATTTAATTAATTAATTGAGATAATAACAAATTGATAGACCGATAAAAGGAACGACCAATATTTATTTCTTGTCTTTTTTTTTCATTTTAAATTCGTACGATCGTTTTAACATTTTCCATTCTTATTCCAATAATTACTATTATTATTTATTATTATTTATTATTATTTATTATTATTATTATTATTATTATTATTATTATTTATTATTATTTATTATTATTATTATTATTTATTATTATTTATTATTATTTTCTTTTTTACTCCTGCATGTACACACATTCTATAAATTCGGGGGGGGATGCAATAGATTATGCGATATTTTTTGTGTTTATGTATGTACGTGTGTATGTGAGTACTCGAGTATTGAAAAAAAAACCAACAAAAAAATTGAAAAAAGAAAAAGAAAAGGGAATTTTCTTCTATAGAGTTCTCCGTCGACGTTTATTTCTTTACTTATTTTTTTTTTCCTATATCGAAATCGATTATTTAAAAATTGTGGGGGGAAACATTGTTCACACATTTTTGAAATACTAACGAATGGTTTACTATTTAATTTTATGTATATTGCGATAATATTATGTAGACAGGAATACGGCGAACTTTCTTTCCATCTTTTTTAATTTCTTTCATTTTAGATGTATTTTTTTGTCCATTTATTTCTTTACCTCTTGCACAAGTTCCATTTTACATCACGATTTTATATCGTTTTGTGTTATATTTTGTTAATTGTTTTATCTTGGTTCTCTTTCTTTCTCTTTAACTTCAGTTGATAGTACTGTACCGCTTACAATAACTGCATGTACGTGTGTACGTGTATGTGTATTTGTGTATATTTGTGTGTATTATTTTTTTTTTGTTTTTTCTTTTTTTATTATAATATTTTTTTTATTTATATACCGTACGTTCTTGTATTGTACTATATACATTGTATACGATTTTTGTCTTTTTTCTTATCCTTTTTTTTCTTCTTCTTCTTCCGTTCTCTCTTTATTTCATTTTTCTTTTTCTTTTGAAGAATTTTACAACGTACGATTAATCAAAATGCTATTTAAAATTTCTTTTTATCGTTTTTTTTTCTTTTTTCTTTTCTTAATACTGATTTCTCCGTCCTATGTCGATGAAAGCGCATGACTTAGGTTAATTCATTTACAATTAAATCGAGATTTGATTTGATAAAAGGATGTACGAATGGTACGAATGTAATTCGTATATTATTCGAATATTATTTATAATTTGAAACGCGTATTTTCGTTTGCCTTCTTTTTTATTTTTTATTTCTCCTTTTCTCTTTGAAACGTTCTTCAAACTGTAATCTATGTACAGACGCGTTACGAATCATTTAAAAAAATTGTTCTTCTTTCTTTCATTCTTTCCTTCTTTTTCTTCATCTATACGTGTGCTTGTGGTGTGTAGGGGTGTGCTTTATTTCAAAAAATTTTTTTTTCTCATTTTTTTGTGGTTTGTTCGCTTAAAGTGTGTCTGTTAGTTAGTTAGTTAGTTTGATTTCGGTTGTTTTCAAGTACGTCCGTAGACACGTGAAAGAAATTAAAAGCGAATTTTGTTGTCCTTCGATTTTATTTAAAAATGATTTATGTTAGTTACGCATCACATCGACCAATCGTTGTCAAGACATAACTCGGAGACTAAAAATTTGTCCGTACCTTTGGTAGTATCGAATTGTCTTATTTTGAGTGGATCAAAAGCTAGTAATAAAGTTGCATTTTATTGGTCGTCTATATTTTGATGACTTAATGCAAATATACATACAAAAATACGTATATTCGTATAGAAACTATTTTGTAAACCTGATATATTTATTTCGTTGACTATTGATCGACGATACGTAACAATTTTCAATAATGACAATTTGACGGAAAGAATCACGTGTATTTATAATTAATTTCATTCGTGAAATTACTTTCTCTGTATATATGTATATATTAATGTATATATTTATATATACTTCAAATGACAAATCAAAATAAAACAAAATGATTTGATTAATTAAAATGAAAAAAACGTGATTGAGCATACAGTTGCTGGTTTTTGTTTTATTAATTAAAGAACAAATCTTGGAGTTATCTTTTTTTCCTAATGGCCGATCCAAATTGTTGCCCATTTGACGTTAAATTCGAAAATGTACTTTTCCCATTAACGGAAGTCAGAATTGGAAATCTTTTTTTCACATCGAAGGGATGATATTTTCTTTTTTCAGCCTGTTTCAAAGCCAAACATTTTGCAAAAGCTTTTACCACGGAAAACGTATGATCGATCGATCGATCGTACGGATCATTTGTTAGCCAATTCACTGTGATACATTTTTTGTGCCAGGTTTTACTTTTTTGCTGTTATTGTTGTTATTTTCGATTTTGTAAACCTCAGACTGTAAGCTAAACAAACGAACGTATTCGTATTGAACATTTTTTTTTCTTCTTTTGTTTTTCCCTTCTCGACAAAAATCATTTTCAACGGTAAACCCTCAAAAAAATAACGTTGAGTTTCGATTTTTGCTGCGCCCCCTCCTCTTGTTCAACATTGTTCATATTTTTTGTGTGTTTTGATAAAATCTCTTTAACATCGATTCAACAAAAAAATGGTCTCTATAATATTTTTCTTCTCTTTCCTACTTTTCCACATTCCTTATTATTGATTTATTTATTTTTAAACAGTTAACACTGTATCTCCTTTATTTTCTAAATATATACAACGCTTTATGCGTATCCGAGGACAACGTAACAATTCGTAAACAATTACGTAGAAAAAATTCCATCAAATTGGATCGGCTAAACGAAATGGTTTTTTATACTTTTCTTAAATTCATTCCATTTGTTTGCGTTTGTTAGTTGTGTGTATGTGTGAGTGTCACTCCCTCCTTCCTCTTTCCTTCCCTTTCTATCTTCTTTCTCTCTATCTATCTCTCTTTCTCTTTTTCATACAGATTTGTTGTATAAAAGAAGAGACTGATAGCAAATCGAACGTTTTAAACTTATCGATAAAATTCATCAAAAAAAAAAAAAAAAAAAAAAGAAAAGAACTCTTAAAAATAAAATAAGAACACAATTATCAAGACATTCATCTTTTTAAAAAAAAATCTTAACATTCGGTTTCGATAATGCTACCCTCTTTTTTCCCCTCCACTTTTCTTTTCTATTTCTTTTTATCTTTTTTTTTCGGGGAAGATTTAATAATTTGCTTGACGTCAGATCCGTTGGTTCGACATTAAAACCAATTAAAATTCATTCTATATATATAGTATATATATATATATGTATACATATACACATGTATTCCTTATGCATATACGTGTGTTTGTGCGAACCAATTAACGCTCTTCCAGCTTTCTTAGTTATTCTCTAAATGAACGAGTATGTATGTACGAACTAAAAGTGCTCTTCTCTTTTCTTCTCTTTTCTTCGTAGGAAATAAAGTTCATTCTCATTCTCTTTCGTTCTCTCTCTCTCTCTCTCTCTTTGTCTTTTAGTTGCTCTTTTCTCCATCCAACCTTATCCAATTACAGTTGACTGATTGCCATGTAGATTGCATAAATTCTTCTTAGATCTAACGTTTTATTCTACAACACATTATTCAACTTTCATCGAAGTTTCATCGTCCATTTTTTTTTTTAATACTAATTTTTTTTACTCTTTCCATCTCTCTCTCTTTCTCTCTCTCTCTTTTTTTCTTTCTTCTTTCCTCCTTTATTTTTTCTTCTCGTTTAAAATTTTATGTATCACATTATTTTTTAATGAGAATTTTGTATTTTTTCTAACCCCTTTCCCCCTCCCTACCTTCCTTACACCCCTCTCGTCATTCCCTCTTTCCTTTCTCTCTCTCTCTCTCTCTCTCTCTTTGTCACTCTTTTTCTCTTTCTCTCGACTTAAACACATAGATTTTTTTGTTTGCTGTTTATTACGGAATATGGAATAAATATTTTGCTCTTTTTTCTGTTTTTTTTTTTCTTTTTTTTATCTTCTTTTCTTTATTTTCTCTTCCCTTGTTACTCACAATCAGTTTTTTTTATTTTTTTTTTTTGTATTTTTTTTTTCAAACACGTATATACATATGTACGATTCCATTCATTCTCTCATTTTTCTAGGCTCGACCAACGATCGACGCATGATCGTTGGATTTTTTTTTATCCTATTCGAGAAAATACAACTTTTCGCGTATCTTTTTTCTCATTGATTATTTTTTTTTTCATTTTCCGTTTCTTTTCTTTTTTTTCCTCTCAGCGAAGAACGATTTTCGCTTTATCGATGATTAATTTTTTTTTTTTTAATTTATATTCGCAACTTTATCGTGCGAGATTTCCAGTCTCGTGGTTTTTTTTTGTTGTTGATTGATGGAATTTATAAAAAAATTGAGAGAGAGAGAGAGAAAAAGAGAAAGAGAGAAAAAGAGAGAGAGAGAGAGAGAGAGAAAGACCAAATGAGAAAAAAAAGAAAGGAAAAGATAGGTAATGAGAAAAAATTGGGTGGGTGAGGGAAGAACAAAAAAATATAAATTATTTTCGTTGATGTCTGTCGTCGTTTTGTTTTTGCGCTTGGTCTTGCCATTTTTGTTAAAAATTCTTACCAATCTTTTTGGGGCATTTTTTGTAAAAACGACAGTAAGATAAAATACGAAAAAAGAAAATATGAAGAGGATAGGGGTAGAATCTAGTGAGAAACGCATAGAGAGGGAGAGAGGGATAGAGGAGGAGAGAGAGAGAAAGAGAGAGAAAGAGAGTCTTATCTCCTGATTTCTTTCTTCTCTTTCATTTTCTTCTTCTTTTCTTATCTTTAGTCTTTATTTATTTATTTATTTACTTATTTTTATTATTTTTTTTCCTTTTTTTTTGTCGTTATACCTTATTTGATTTTAATATTATTTTGTAACGAAATCCATTTAGTTTATCATTTTCCCATAATTAGTTTCTTTAGAAAGATCATTTTTTTATTTTCCACCCCCCTTTTTTTCATCCGATGTCCGTCTTTCGAATGACGATCACGAGACTGGAAATCTTACGATTGTATACTTATATATTTATGTATATATTTATATATACGCATATATAAAGGATTCACTGACTGCAATAACGAATTACTTGCCTCAATACGTTAGGTTTATAGTATTTATAAACTTATATGCATTGTAAATTGTTAACAGGCCGTGGCTATACAGGGCCCACTGCGTTGATTTCTCTTCAGTCTCTGTGGCACGCGGTCTTCCGAATGTGTGCTTGTGTATTTGTGTGTGTGTTATTTTATTTGTGTTTTTTTTTTATTAGTGTACAAATGTGCAGCGTATTTAAGTGTTGATATAAATGTATTATTTTTGTGTATATATATTAACGTGTATGTGTGTACGTGTATTCGTGTATCCAAATATGACGCGTGTCCTTCGAACCCTCAACTCACGATACTTATATGTTATATCGTTTTGAGAGCATGATGACACCAGCATACGTGTGTGCGTGTTAATCAATGTGTGTGTTCTGTGTGTTTGTGTATGTGTTTTTCCGTATACCTCTCACGTTGTCTTTTGATGGAAGAAAGGCAACGCAAGAGTTCCATCACTTTCACGTCCGAACAACTTGTCCCACACCGATATTCCTTCACGTCTTCTTCTTCATCTTCATCTTCTTCATCTTCTTCATCTTCTTCCATATCGGCGTCGTCACCGAAAATTCTTCTTCATCTTCATCCTCTCCCTCCTTCTCTCCCTCCGGTTTCCATTCTTTTTCTTTCTCTTTTACGTCCGCCGTTTCCATTTACGATAGAATTAAATCTTTCCCTTGGACTTCCTAGCGTGGTCTTTGGTGTGACCGACGAAATTGGCCAAAGAGAACACCTTTTTCAATCAAGATAGAGTAGTTTGTTTTTTTCTTATTCTTGTTCTTTATCATGCCTCAAACTTTGAGATGACCTGTATTTTCATTCCATCAATGAAACTAATCTCGTTCATTCGATATCTATTTTTGTCTACCTATCTATCTATCTATCTATCTATCTTTCATCCTTCCCATTCTTCCTTGATCTTGATCCTCTTTCTTTTATATTTTTTTTTTTTTTAATCGATTCTCATCTGCCTCGTAGTCGGAACGCATCTTACTAATTCGAATCCACGGAATCCTCACCTCGAAAGAGGTACGTGGACCAATAGGCTAGGTTGAAGAGGATGAACATGAGAGGAAAGGCTGCGCGCGATATAAAGTCGATTCTAGCGCTACCTTTGGCCTTGCAGGTGAACCACCCGCGGGGTAACAAACCCCAACAGCACCTTCCGGTATGTGCCGAAGAAAATTGTGGAAAACGATGAAAACGTCTAGGTGGGGCCGGCCTAACGGGTGCCGACGGTGGTGATGGGGTCGCCGTTCTCGACGACGGTGACGGCGAAGCCGACTGCGACGATCTCGTCGAGCTTTTACAGGAATGTTTGGAATTTCTCGGCGAGTAGCCACGGTCGTCTTCGAGCGTTTGTACGGGCGAGTACGACGGTCCTGTGGGTGCTTGTTGGGGTGGTAGAGGTGGTGGTGGTGGTGGTGGTGGTGCCTGTAGCGTTTGTTGTTGTTGTTGTTGTTGAATTCTATGACGATGATGACGGCGACGTTCTTGTTGGTGATGGTGATGGTGATGGTGATGGTGGTGGTGGTGATGGTGGTGCTGCTGCTGCTGCTGCTGCGACGGCTGCGACGATTGCGACGATTGTAACAAATGTTGCCGTCGTTGCTGTTGCAGCTGCTGCTGCTGCTGTTGTTTTTGTTGTTGTTGTAATTGTTGTTGTTGTTGTTGTTGTTGTTGTTGTTGTCGATGTCTAGGACGTGAACGATGTGTTCTTCCGTGGGAATAATGATGGGGATGGCCGCGAGCCACGTCCCTTGATCCGAGCGCTTCCTCGTCGAAGTTTACTGGCCCCCCGCTTCGTCCCGGAACAGGTACGTGGACCAGTACGTTAGGTTGAAAAAAGCGAATACGATGGGGAAGAATATTCGGGAGATGACGTCGATGCGCTTGGACCTCGTCGGGAACTTGGACAGCCACGACCTGCAGCAGTTTTTTTTTCGCGGTGGCATATGTAGTTCACACGGCTGCATCTTATCCATCGACATGGAATCCTCCGGATGTTGGACTAGAGGCTTCTGAAAGAATTCGGTCGGTATTGAGCCGTTAGTCGACCGAGCTTATATTTCCCTATTTTCATTGTCTTCTTATTTTCTTTATCTTTTCTGGCCATCGAGCGAGCTTTATATTTCTTTCTTTAATTTCATATATTTGCCATCTCTCATCCGTTACTTCCCGCTCGACTGCCAGAATCAATCGTGCCAGGAACGTTTTATTCATACTTTTTCTTTCCTTCCAATCCTTGAACGAATTCTTGATTGAAATAAATGCACTGAGAGATAATCAATTTCAATTCTTCCTGATAATTATTAAAATGGTACATTTTTAACTATTTTAATATTTAAATAATGTATAATCAAGTGCAAACCTTTGTCCGTATAATTAATTCGTCCATATCTGCGGCTTATTGCTATATTACATTAACGCATTCGCGATTTTACATTTTTTCGTAGAAATATTTCAATGTGATACTAATTAAAATATTTTATTATTATAATCGATAAAAAATAGATCAATCTTTCACGTTAAATAAAAGTTTCAAATAATTTATTCGATATTATCGAACCTAATCATTATTTGATATCGATAGTTGTGTCGAAAATGCGTCAATTCTTATTGATTATGATTAATTCGTAAGGAAAATCATCAATGATGGATACTGACCATAGCGAAATTCGCTGAACTATCCGCGTCGAGGATTTCTGATGTTGGATCAACCGAGGAAGAATGTTCCATCTCGCTAGCAAATTTTTTGTTTATGTTGTCGCTGTGCATGTCGCTACGCGACGCATAATTCACCAAAGCAAATTCGAGAAGTGCGCCGAACACAAAGGTCAGGCATACCCCTGTCCAAATGTCGATGGCCTTTGTATAGGAGACTGGTGGCAGTGAGGCATTTATTCCCGATGTTTGCGTGGCCATCGTCAGTAGTGTCGTCACGCCTGAACAAACATACAAAATTATCTAAATTTCCTTTGTTCCTCTCTATCGTTTCTCTACTCGATCTACGACGATGCTAAAGGTCGTCATTCTCTCTCTCTCTCTCTCTCTCTCTCTCTCTCTCTCTCTCTCTCTATTTCCTCGTTTCGAGAATCAATAACATGATATTGAAGGGCCAATCCTTTTTCGATTTTTCTTTCTATCTCTCGTTTTTCACTTTTTTCAATTCGTCCCAATTATAACCCAAGATCTTTTGTGATGTAATTTGTTTTTCTTTCTAATTTAAGCCTTTTAAAATAGGTTGAAATATTGTATATGACAAATATAATATCAAGATATTCGTGAAAAATTTTAAATAAATTTTTAAGAAATATTGTGAGTTCAGTGTAATTTCATTGTAATGGTTGAAGATTTGAATTTTAGATTTGATATTATTTTAACGAAATAAATATATAATAGAATTTTGTAGAGATATTTAATTCATATTAAAATACTGGCATTGTATATAGTGCATATTATAATAGTTGGGTTAGTGGTAGTAGTTAGAGTAATTATTTTAAGGTATATTAAGTATATTTATATTAGTTTTCTATTATATGTTTAAATTGTATATTAATGCGGAAAGATAGGTAAATGTGATAAATGTTTGTAAAAGGGAACAGAGCCTTCAAACAATATAATTGATAATAATATTATTATAACATTATATAAATTTTAAAATATGAAATAATGAATTATCATTAGAAATACTTGATGAACTAGATTCGTGACAAAATCCTTGATATATTTTTGGAATACAAAATTTGCGTGTTGGGTTTGGGATGAGCTTGTTGGCGTAAGGACTAATGATTGATTCATACTACTGACCTAACGATACTCGAGCCGGTACAGCACTTTGATCCAGCCAGAAAGAGACCCAGGAGACGATGACAAGCATACAGCAGGGGATGTAGATTTGGATGAGATAGTAGCTGAATTCTCTTTTGAAGAGGAGATCTACTTTTAGGCAACTGTACTCTCCTGAAAAAGTAAATAATGAAAAATTCCTTTATTAATGAAAACTATAAAATCATAACTATTCGTATAATCAAACATTTAAATAACTAACCGGTATTTGTTTTACTGTTGCAATAATCAGTTAGAAATTTTTCTAGAGTGAACCTAGGCAGGTGTAAGTTCTTAACAACCTGGACGGGATCACCTTCTTTCCAAAGGAAGACCAAGTCTGTAGTCGTCCATCCATCTAAACAAATATTTACAATGTACAAACAAATGTTTTGATTAATTAAAACGAAAATAAACGTTTGTTAGTTTTTAATTGAAACTTACAGCTGGCCATGCGTAGAGAACAAATTTGTTTGTCCAGAGGATACAATTTCAAATTCATGGGACACGAAAGTGTCAATGATATTCTGTAAAAAGTAACGTAAAAATGTTAAACAATGATGATTTATTATTTATATCGTTTTCAAAAATTAACTTATTATGGTTGCGAATATAAGAATAGAATTTATTTCATGTAAGAGATTGAGCAGAAATTTTGTAGTTTAATATTTTAAAAAGAACCTACCGTATACTGTAAAGAACCGAACCATTTGGAAAGATTCGTATATAAACGTTGGGCATAATAATGTTATGAAAATGACCCTCCTTTTCATTCGCAAAGAATAAATCCGGCATCCATACGCGATTAGCTTCTGTTAACGTTAAATATTTCAGTCGACCTGTGAAAAAATGCACAAAACTTATTTTCCGTATCAACATTTATTATGTACTATGTAACTGCACTACGTACTGCATATATGTATATTTAAAAATATCACAAAAGAAATAAAAACGAATTCTTTTTATACAAAATCATTAAAATAAAGTTTGTGCTTCTTTTTTTTTCATACCTTTGAAGTCATTAAATTGTAGTCTCTCGTCAATCCATTGTTCCCGAAATGTTAATTGTACGGAGTATTCCTGTAGGCACATAATCGTATTTTAGAAACATTGAGTTAAACAAAGTTACTATACGTCCACGTCAAACTTGTTTTATTGAATTTAATACACGTAAAGTCTGTCTCGAGCAAGAAAAAAACATCAAAGAAATTGACAGAGAAATAATAAAGAGAGATACTACCGTTCTTTTTTTTTGTTTTTGTATTGTTATTTTTAAATTAACCATTACATTTAACGTTTTAGTATTTCGGTTGTAATTTTTAATGAAAACACCAAACGCGAACGGATTTAAAACGAAAGTTTTACGACAAGTGTACCGTTAAAGTTAAATTTGATAGGCTATACGATCGTTTTTCGTTTATTTAATCATCGAATTTACTTAAATAAATATTGAATTTCTAAAGTACACAGACGCGAAATGGAAACATTTGTAAAGCGAATCGTTGTTATAATTAATAGATTAAAATTTGATCAAATTACGCTCGAGAACACTCTAGACAAAAATTTATGGATAATTAGAAAGCACATTAAACTATATTTCATTTCTTTTAAATACAAGAGAGAAATAAATCAAGCGAACGAATAAATAAAACGTTATTGTAATTTACTGATGTTAACATTACAATTGTCGTATAAGTTTAAAAAAAAAAAAAAAGAAAATTTATAAATTTGCGCATCTCTACTAATAGCAAAGATTTAGCATTCATTTTGTCACTAAATCAATAAATCGGCCTACTTTGTAGCGAAAAACCATTCAACAGTAATTTCGGTGACCTCGTTAACGCCATTAACAAACATACCACATGTTTACCGATCCTTTGTAATTGTCCTTAATGATTTATAAATTTGTCGCGCGAATTGATCTAATTATTTTTTCTTTTAATTAAATTTTTTCTTTTTTTTTTGCCAAATTAAAGCAAAAAAATGTTACGCGAACATTTCCTTTTTTTCATAGATTTCTACGTTTAATTATTTTAATGGATTAAACGAAAAGTTAAGATCGTTTTTAATTCTTTGTAAATCTTCCTTTAAGTTAATACGACCATAAAATCGTCCATTTCATTTTTCTACTTTTTCATCTTCTTCAGATCGAATCGTTAAAATGAAATGAAATGATGCAACGTTCATTTCCATCTCTCTGCTTCTTTTTCTTTCCTTTTTTTTCCTCGTTAACTCGGTCAACGTTCTCTTGAATGGTCACTTAACTTGACGCTGTTGAAATGTCATTGGCGTCTTACTTTTCTTTTCCTTTTATTATTATTATTTTCTTTTTTTATTTTCTTCTTTTTTATAATCCAATAGAATCGGATTTTTTGTGTGCAGGATCAATCCTCAATTGTTGTGATAATTGATACTGCACTTATGTTAAATGATAATACTAAAATTAGTAGATTATAAATATATTTATTAATATAAATATATATATAAACTATTACTACGTTTTATATAAACGAATGTTGTTTTTTTTTTAAAAGAAAATCACTGTACCTTTTTTACCAAACACTTGAAAACATTAATTTAATAATAATATTTTATTATCCATAATCAAACAATTTTTAATCATTTTTTAGGGAAATATATATATATATATATATAAATATAAAAAAAGAAAAATACATCAAATCTGACGCCAAAATTAGTTTCGTTCGAGAATAGAATTTTTAAATTTGTTATTTTTTAATTTAAAATTTTATAAAATAAAAACAGAAGATAAAATGATAGAAGAATTGCATATTAAACGAAAGAATGCAAATTAATTTTCAATTAAATCAAATCATTAATTACATTTTCAAATAAAAATAATTAAATATTTTTATTCTTTTAATTAAACTGACAAAAAAAGATATTTAAAAACAACAAGTTCCCGTTTGACGTCAGCTTATATATATATCGGTTAATTTCAAAAAAAAGGGGAAAAAATCGTTACAAATCAGCGAAACGTAATTTTCCGTTTGCAGCGACAAGGGTGAAACGATGAGAGGGGAAAAAAAGAAACAAATAAATCACACTGTGGCTGTGATGAAGTTGGCAAGGATAGCAAGAGAAGTGGATGAGGATTCGTTGAATAATACATTTAAATTTGCTCGTAGGCAGGATGAGAGAGAAATACAAGAAACTAAAGAAAAAAATAATAGACGAGAAGAATAAAGATAGCCGTTGAATAATACTGGCTCGTTTCTTTTTCCCCATTAAATAATACCATGCTTTTTGAAATAATATATTTGTTTATATGAGCTTTTCATAAGAATACGATTATAATTTTACTATATAAAATATTTTTTTCATTTATCATAAATAAATGTTATCTCTAAAAAATAAATGTTCTTAATTTATAAGGCAAGGAACGAACTCTGAGCTTAATAAAAGACATTTTTTTCATAATATAAATAGTTATATTTTTAATATCATTATATGATTTAAAAATTCCATGATTGTTGAATAATAAATAATATGACGATGTACATAAACTTTAGCGGAGTTAATCGATTTGACAAATAATGTGCTCATGAATCATATATGTGTTTCCAGTTTACAAATCCAGATATCCCAAAGGGCATATTTTACAAATAAGCGAAAAGCTTATTTAGCTTGTTAGTTATATTTGTTTATTTTCCTTTTCTTTTGGTAATGATAACGATCATCGTATTGATTGTTCGTCAAAGGTACAGTGATTTTTTTCTTTCTACCTTTCTTTTAGGTAGATTTTGTTTCTCGTATTTTTTTATTTGTATTTTTTTACTTTATTTAAAGTAAAAAGTGTAATTGTCGATTACTCCAAGGAAGCGGAGAAACGACAGAAAAAGAAAACAAATAAAATCAAATAGTTGTTCGTGAAACATGGCGGGTGTTGTGTGTTGGGTAAACAAATTTTAAGAAACTTTTTTTTCTTATTACTTTGATTATGGTAAAAAGGGATTGATATTAATATATATTATATAGATATATAGATATAAAAGAGATTAAAAAGTAAGCATTCCATGGCGGGATCGTGAAGGGTTGGGGTGAGGGAGGTGGTCTCGTACCTTTAAAGGATTATCTTTCGAGGAAAAAAAAAGAAAAGTTGGTAGAATACAAAATTTGGGTTACGCACATTTGTTGTATGTTCTTATTCCTTTTTTTTTATTTACAAGCAGAAAAAATGGAAACTATCAAACGTGCATAAGTGTACAAATTGCGAGCATTTGTCTAGAAGATAAAATACTAGCATAAGAGGCAGCACATAAATAAACATACACACGCATATATAGAAATACTTAACGTGTTTTACGATTAGTATAACAAGAACGAAAAATATCTAATTAATGATTTAACTTAGAATAAACGATTATTATTATTTAAATCTATTGAAATATATGAATAAACGTATATTTTTTATTATACACATATACGCAGACATATAATAATCAAACATAAGCACTACGAAAGAAAATAATTCATGCATAATATTGGCTCACGGGTTCACAGTTATGATCCAGCTTCGGATGGACCGTCCATAGGCTGCGTTCCGTTTGTACCCTATTTTTGAGGGGGGTGGGGGAGGGAGAAGTGCTTCCACCTTTTTTTCCTCTGGTTTTCTGCTTTTTATTTTTTTTTCCTATTTTTTGTGTTTTATTTATTTTTTATTTCTTTCTTTCTTTCTTTCTTTCCTTTCGAATAAAATTTCGTCGCTAATTGACCGGGTAAATTCATTCATTGAAAAATATTTATTTGCTCTTATAATATATTATTTTATCTACGAAGGGTAGGGGGTGTAAAGTCTCGTGAATTTTAACAAATTTCTATAAACCAATCCGTTTGTAGATTTTTTTTATATTTATTATATTATTTCATTTGTAATTTATTTGTTATTAATTATAAAACAATGTGTTTCGTTGGAATTTTGTTTTTGTAATTTCGTACCCGTTCGTTCGTTCAATTTCCGCAACTCGTGTTAACTTTTTTTTTTAAATTTCTTTCCTTTTCTCTCGTTTTTTTTTAGTTATTTTATTAATTTGCCTCTTTTTTATTTTAATTCCATCAAAGTACGGAAAAGAAAAAGAGAAAATAAGGGAAATTTAATTTTCTTTTCCTGATGTTTATCCATTCGCATTTGCATTAACAAGAAGAAATAATCTACACGCGTTTGTGCGTTTTGTCGAAATTATGTATAATAACGAAATTTATAGTTGTTGGTATTATGTAACCATCAAAAAATTGTAGCTCTTGAATTATCGCTCAGAAGTTTCTTTTTTCCATCTTGTAAACCTCAACCCATGGTTAAATATTTTTTCATTTAAATTTGTACGAACAAATAATGCAATTTTCAAAACTTTAAGCAAAATGATTTTTCTAATTTATGAAGATTAATCGGATATTGGTTATACTGTAACGTATTGTACGATAATTGAGTATACGTAACCTGATGTTGGTAGATTTAATGTTACTCGTTGTTAATATTTTATGGATGAATGTAGTTTTATAAAACGAAATTGTGTAATAATCTATTATTATTATTATTATTATTATTATTTCCGTTTATTTGTTAAAATTAATCGGAAAAATAATTCGAGTTTGGAATAGAAATATTTTATTATGCTATCAGTAGTATTTTAGTATTCGATGTAATTCATTCATGTAAAATAAAAACGATTACAAGTGAAAGATTGATATTTTCTTCAGTATTAATATTTCATATTATTTTCCATGCATAACATGGAAAGGTTTTAATATATGTTTGAAAAATAATTCATAATTAATCCTTTATTTCTTAGATATTTTTTTTTTTCAAAAATATATATTTTCAAATTCAAATACAAATTTTATTGAAATTACTATACCCAAATTTATGGATTAGAATGATAGATGGAATTTGAACTTGCTACTTTATTATACATACAAATATAAATATTCTATGACTTTCAAAATATTCCAATAAAGAAAAGTGGAAGAAATCAAATTTAAATGGTCCACGAGTATTGGAAACGAACTTCGAACATTTTGTAATTAAACTTCTAGTATTCTGTTTTTTTTTAAAGCAAATTATAAACGGATCGGTAACGTTGAATCAAAATTCTTGTAATTAATCATATCATTCGTTTTTTGAACTATTCAATGCTGTAATTCGCTGGTATTAAAACAAAAAAATATATATATGTATATATAAGACTAAAAAACTACATTTCATTTTAGTTTATTATCGAAGAAAAAGCAGCGGAGATTTCTCAAAAATATCGATGATTCAAAATGATTTGAAGGACCTAAAGTAAACAAAAAATACACATTTCTTATATATTTCTTCAAAAACATTAAAAAACAAAATGATATTTATTATATGAAAAATTGTATTCCTTCGTTTATCATTTTATTTGATTTTTGGAAATTTCTGATCATATATTTCCGTAAGAAAAAAGCCCCAAAATTGTACTTCTTCGTTTATACTCCTGTATTGTTATCTTAATTTTCTAACCATATATTTTCGCAAGAAAAAAGACCAAAATTGTTTTTTAAATCGTCAATATTGTTCATTTTAAACATTTTACATATAAATATAAAATAGCAGAATATATAATAAGTGCTAGTAAAATGAAACCATCCACCAACCAAGTCCATACACACAAATAGAAGTCCAATACATCCAAAACATATATAGACCGTTTATTATAAAAGTGTTGGAAGTCGATTTTTGAAAAACAAAAAATTGATGAAACATCATTTATAGATGTTTCAGTTATAATTGTACTAGTAATTACGTATATGTGAACTAACAAAAAAAAAAACATAAAAAAAATTTTAAACTTATTATCCAATATAAATATTTTTAATATCAAATAAATCATAAATTTCGCTAATACAATTCATTCATTTAATCCATTTACATAATTATCAGCACAATTGATAAAAATCACGTGTTTTCTCAATTTTTCTTCACAAATTTACTTACACCACATTCACAAAAAATGGTCTATATAGATATACAATTATTTATAGTATATAATAAATAACATATATGTATATATCTTCTCAATATCCCATAAACGAATATATAAATATATGCTTGTATGCGTGTATATTAAATACATACTACATATATGTATCCTTGGTATCAATAAATATTATAAAAACTTTTGTTTACACCATATATAAAAAGAAAGACAAAGTACATATATATAATATGTATATATACACACACATACATATTCATATAAAAAAAAAGAAAAAAAAAAACGTAGAATGAAAAATGATCAGGCACAGAGAGACAGAGAGCGCATTCTCGACACATACGTTAGCCCAATTTCAAGCTATATAGATAGATAGGTAGATATTATAGATAGATAGATAGACAGATAGATAGATAGATGTTTCATCAAAAATATAACGGCTTATATATATAGTAATACATATCTTTTTATAAATAAAGTATATATAACCATATATATATATATATGTGTGGTGGTGAGCGCGTGTATATCACAAACGTAAATCAGCGTGTGTTACTCGAGGGAAATCATAAGTTGTATATATTTAGTTGGTAGTATCGTGGTAGTGACAGCTTGAATAAAAGGTTGCCGCGTGTGCACGCGCAAGTATATGTGTATATGGTTAGTGTTTGAGAGAAAGAGAGAGAGAAAGAGAGAAAGATAGAGTGAGAGAGAGAGAGAGAGAGAGAGAAAGAGAAAGAGAAGAATGTTGTAGGGAAAGGTTTATGAAGAGCATAAAAGTAGGAAAAAGAGTAAAAAGAGAGAAAGAAAGATAGAGATACACAAAAAGAGGGGTCGAGGAAGGTAGGGGGTAAAAAAGAGCGCAAGAGTCGAAGTCGACAAAGGTAAAACGCGATTATAGGTGTTCATTACTTGGCTCTTGTTCCTATAATTCTTCTCAATTAGCACTTACGCACGTTCAGCTATTTGGAGCCCGTCCTTTTCTTGTGTGTGTGTTTTCTTGTGTGTATTTGTGGATGAGTGTGTGTAATTTTTTTCTTTTCTTTTCTTTCCTTTTCTTTTTTTTCTTTTCTTTTCTTTTCTTTTCTTTCTTTCATTTTCTTTCCCTTATCCCGAGGGGTGGTTTAAGCTGGAGGAGGAAAAAGCATTGTCTCATGCTACGACATTCTTTTCTTTCTCTGTCCCACGTATTTTCCCGCGTACCTTTATCTTTATGGCTTAGTATTTGTATGTATGTATGTATTTATGTATATATGTATGCATACGTATAAGGGTAATATATATAAATACATACTACTATTCTTTTGTGGGATACCCAAATGTGCGATTTGTCTCTGCATCCCTGATTTTCGCGTGTCAGTGAACAATTTTGCGTGTTTTAGCCCAGTGCCGGGTACTGTTTTACCACCTCTGCTGTCCCATTAACACGTTTTTTAACATAATCGTTGAATTTTTTTGTCAACCACTCCATCACGCTACTCTCACTCTATTCCCGTTTACTTTTATGGTTATTTTACTCTACCATTTATATTTTCATAGCTTTAGTTTTGTTTTTTCTTTCTTTTCTTAAAAGGTGATGAACGAATTTATTCGTCAATTTTTTTTCCTTTTGTTTAAAATTTTCACGGATGATCTGATCTATTATGTTTTTTTTTTTATTAATTTAATGATTTACAATTTAATCGTTGTGTTTTTATTTAACAATCATCAGATTTATTGATTTAATTAAGAAATTTTTTTCATTTTTATAATATTTACATTCGATAATAAGAACAAATTAATTTTCCCTCATAGCAAATATTATCGAACATGAAAGATAAATTTACAAGAGAGAATTGATCGATCAAATGATGTTTGATCAAATGATTCGTTTCTTTTTTATTTTCAATTGATCTCTACTTTTAGCACCGGCACTGAGCAAATTCAACTGGATTTTTATCAAACCCATACGTTTCTCTGTGTTTTATCGGTCAGCAAACCACAATTTCTTTTACATATAAACAATTTAATTATCTTTTTTTTTTTAAATGCACGAAACGTTGTTTGCAAATGTTTCGAATGAAAATAGTATCGACGAGTCGTTAAATTTGATTTATGAGTTTCATCGACGTTTTAATGACCGTGAGACTTCGTAATGGAAAAATTGTAAGTATTATTAAATAATGTAAGAAATATTATTGTTAAAAATATTCAATTTTAGATAGAAATTTGTATGTACATTATGAAATTGTATCATTCATGACTTTCGCTCGTATGGAATGAAAAATAAAAAAAGTAGAATAAGAACCGACCTAACTTAACTACTACTAAATAAAACTACTATCTAAAAAAAAAAGTAGTATTTACCTACCACTACTAATTACTACTTATTTAAAAATACTCTTACTACTTACATGTCGTCGGGACACGTTAAAGTATTTTTTTGCTCACTTATAGTCGCCAAGGTCAGTTCCTAGAATTAATGTAGGTGAACGACATAAGCTGGTTTTAACATTGACAGTTCGTCTCACGTGATTAATCAGCTGTCCACGTTGTGTATTCAACGAATACACGATCTTATTTATTAAGAAAAAAATTTGATTAAATGTTATCAATTAAAATAGATAAAACGTTGATGCCCGTGGACGTAGAAAATAATGAGAAAACTTTTCAGTCACCTGAAAAAGTTAGTCGAAGTCTTTCGGCGATTAAAAAATCGATGGGATTTTAATTACGTTTCGTTGTTAGATGCACTTCGATCTTACGATTAAATATGTATGAAAAATATGAAAAATATGTAAACGTTGCGATGATATAATATATAAATTCGTGTTAAATAATTTTCTTCCTTTATCTTTGCTTTTTATATTATTCAATTGTTTATATTGCAGATACGCACGCATAAATGTTAAACAAACCGAACATAATCGATGCAAATTTTGGTTTCTATCTTTTTATCATTCATTCGACACGTGTTCATCGTATGGGTACATAATAAATACGTATAAATATATATGATAAACATGTATTTAAGTATGAGTTTTTGAAAATAGTAGTGCAACTTGTCCTAAGAATAAAATAATTCTAAAGAAGAGAGTGTTCATTTTTATTTGTTAAATTGGTTAATAAATTCTTGCGATATTTTCCAAGTTCATAACATGACAATATTTCTTGGCCAACCTAATAGATAATTATTTGCATTTTATATACAACGTTAAAACGATATAACTAATTAAGTATAAGATGAAATCATAATCTAACAAATTTCCATATATTCCAGCAAAATATAATTTTATTATGAGAAGAGATTCTATTTCTATTCAACAATATATTTTACAAAAATCCTAATGGAATGTCATCAATGAAAATAATCATTACTATACTATTCAAAAATATTTGTAATATTCTTTAAATATGTGAATAGAAATTTTCTTAAAAAAAAATTCAAATTAATTGAAACAAATAAAAAACGACAAAAATATGCACCAAAAAAAAGTATTATTGATTCGGAACGTCATCGGAAATATATCTTCATCCTAATCCAATAAATTCTGATCTCTAGTTTTCCTATTAAGAATTTCGGTGATGAGATTGTATCATCGAATCTTGAAATATTGCCAGAAGATTTGCTGCGACGTTGTGGTTTCTGTTCATGCACGCACGCGTTTGTTCTAACACACATATGTATGTATATATATATATATACAAGAAAAAAAGAGCCGAAAAAGTAGTTTCCTAATTTCTACGTGCCCAATGTCTTTGTGGCTGCGTCAGCTAGTAAATCAAACGTAAAGTAGAACGTTGCCAATCGTTTAGCAAAGTGGACGAGTCAAGTGCGAAATGTCGATGGCGGATTCAAGCTTCGATCTTTTTATTAACACTTCCGTTCTAACCCTCTTTCCCTCTTTTTTCCTTTCATTCCCCCTCTAACACGTGTTTTCTTAAGATAATACGATTATACAAAGGGAAATAAAAAAAAGAGTATATACATACAAAGAAAATAGAAAGATAAAAATATAATTGATAAATAAAAATATCAAAAATGAATCTGTCTAATTTAAAAAATGTGTTGTATATTTGTTGTAATAAATGTCCATTTTGTACAAAATTTTAAATTAATTCTCATATTTTTTAATATAATATCATATCAATTATATTATAAATGTTATAATTAAATCCAAACAAAAATATCTAATAACAAATGAAAAATGAACGTATTAGAGAGTTTTTATTCTAATAAATTTTCTTATAATTTGATCATAACAATTAAAAAACTTTTCGCCAATAAAGGTCACACTTTCTGACATTTCAAACAAAAAGTTAAGAAAAAAGGGTATCCTACATTCTGCATAGATCGTACAAAAACAGATTTCTCGTTTCGCGTTCATGTCAGTTATTATTATTCGTAAGATAGGAACAATAAGTTATGACAATCTCGTTCTCTCTCTCCTACAGTCCGTAGAGAAGTGAAGTTTTCCTTTCATTTTCGTATATACGACTCGTACTAACTTCAACGACACGTTCTTACCTATGTAGAAAAGCTCAAGGAAGTTTATGACGTAGGAGTTTGTTTGGTCCCTTCCTTCACCCTCCACCCCCCCTTATTTAATAAATCCATTACAACAACTTTCACGTTTTGCTGTTACTTCCTTTCCTCCTTTTGACAGTAAGACGAAATAATGGAGACTTGTTAACACCGTTCTCCTTTCCCCCATTTTGTAATTCTTTGTTACATTTTTCATTGATGTTTAAATATACGTCAACGACAAATATGATTTCCATTAAGAACAATTTGTTCAAATAAATTGTGTACATTTTTTTTTTTAACCCCTTTTGAGTGCAGAACACTCTTAACAGAAGTACTTCGTGAAATGAAATATTTAATTGCTAGTATAAATTTCGTTGATCGATTATACTAAATTACAATCGATGTTTTTTCAAATGAAAAAAAAAAAACTAAATGCAAAAACTTGAAACGATTAACATTAAATAAACCTGACATTGTATTATTTGTGTTAATGTCGATAAAAGCAGAAATAAAGTTTTGTTAAAAATTTTTTGTATACAATAATGATAATATCTTTAGTATTACTATATACGTAATATAATTTAGTATCAGGGAGCATATACAATCCTATGTTACAAATATGTGAAAAAAAACCAAAATTAGGATATTGCAATTTAATTTATTTGTAACTTTTTAATGCTTTTTTCTTTTGTCACATCAAATGTCTATTTTATTAACAAATAATCTAATGCAGCTTCTCTTTTCATTCTTCATTTTAAATATAATACATTTTACAAAAATAAATAATAAAATTATTTACTAAATACATACAAACTATTACTCACGGTTATGATAAAATTTTGTTCCAAATTACGTTTATACATATTTTTTTTCTGTCGAAGTAAATTATTGTTACTAAAATAATACAAAAAATACACACAAACGGATTCGTTTACACGCATGTGTACTTTCAAGAAAATTTGTCTAAAAAAAAAAAAATGGTAAAAAGAGAATCGTTAGTAACGGAAACTAGTATTCCTTTTTCTTACGAGCCTGAGATGTACAACAAAACAGCGAGGATTGTCAATCAAATTTGTAGAGTCTCCAATTCGTATTCCCTTATCTTTGAGAGGCTTCAAATCTTTTTTCTTTCTTTCTTTCTTTCATCTTAAAAAAGATATTCGATGTTCCGAAAGGTATCGTCATACAAGAATAAAACAGAATGGATGTATGTATTATAATATACTACCCCAAGAAAAAAGAAGAGACAAACATACATCAGACGACTGCAGATTCTTTTGAAGGGTTGATAATATTCACTGACAAAAAGATTTAAAAAAAAAAAAAAATATTATACCCATATATTTTCACTTAGATTCACTTTTATTTCCTAAATTCATTAAACACAGCATCTCCATTGTTTCCTACAAATATAAAAATCCAGTGAATTTCTAAAGATGAAAATATTTTATTCAATTTTATATTCGATAAATTTCTCAAATATCGATTTTTAAATTAATTATTGTAAATTACTTGAACAAAATTTTCTATATATTTTTTAAATATAATTATTAATATTTATTTTTAACGCAAATATGTGTTGACAAACGATGCAAAATGTTTTTTGTTCGATTCGAAATAATTTATCCGATGAAATTCTTTTTCATTTCTTCAAAATCAGTTTTTCTTATTCTTATTTTCGCAATTATTTTCATTAGAATTTTATTTCGAATGAATTCAAACCATTTTACTTTATTTATTTCAATATTTTCGACGACGTGACATGGAAAACGATTCGATGATTAAGCTGGACGATGGAATATAGATAAAAATAGAAATTAAAAAATGAAAGATAAAGAGAAAGATGATATCACATAATAAAAAATAATGGCTTTCCGAGAAAAATCATTTCTCGAAGAACAAGGAAGAATAAGAAGACGCTGATTGGATAAAATAAATCTTTTTCTGGGGGGATTTTTTTATATATATCGAACATGGGGAAAAAATCAATCTCCTGCCAAATTGTTTGACACTGAGATTTGCAGAAAACAATAAAAAATAAGTGAAAAAGAGAACGAGAGAGTGATAGTGTGATAGAGTGAGAAAGAGAGAAAGAGAAAGAGAGAGAGAGAGAGAGAGAGAAAGAGAAAGAGTGAGAGAGAAAGATGTTATGAAATGTAGGATATATGTATGTATATATGACATGCAATTGTTGAGAGAATAAGAGCTCATGAGTGGTGTCAAGTGGCAACAATGTTTCTGTTGATTGTAAACGACGATTGCAATTCCTTCCTTGCTTTTTTTTTAAACGGTTGCTACTCTAACCAAAATTTGTATCTTATTTTTCTAATTTTTCTTTTTTCCGTTAGTTCAAGTTAATTTTGTTTAATTTTTCATCCTCAAACCCTTGGTTCAATATTTTTTTTCCATTTGTATTGGCTTGCAATATATATATATATATTCGTCAGGTTTTCTTCGTTTGGTAGAATAAACAAATTTGTTTCGAATGAACGAACGAACGAACGAATGGGAAAGGAACGAATATTTGTTACGATTCAATAGAATTAAATAAAAGAAAAATAGTATAAAATATAAAGAGAAATAATATTTTAAAGAGGATTTTATTGACGTTGTTTTGATTCACATATTTATTCGCAAATATAATAAGAATAAATTAACCAATGTAATATAATAACGAAATCAACGTAGAGACGAGTATTTTACACATTTGTTGATCTGAAATAATAATAATAATATTAATTATAATAATAATAATAATAATAATAATAATAATCGATACTATTATATTAAATATTATCATTAGCTGTGATAAATAATTATAAAAATTATTCTAACAAAAATATTCTTATGTATAACGAAAAGATGAAAAATATGATCAACGATTACGAAGTTAATACTTGAAAATAATATAATATTAAATATTTTCATACAAATTGATCGATTATGATAATAAATTAATTTAAGAACCAAAATGATATAAAATATATGATATGAAAATTTTCTACACGTATATGTGCGTTCAAACCCATACACACACACACACACACATACACATATTTCTAGGTAGAATGTAAATGAGAGATCCAATTGAGCGAAAGTAAGTAAATTTATGCGTTTTTTAAAACGTGATGACGTATTCAGAAGAAAAACAAGAATTTAACTGGCAGGACGTCGCATCAACGTCGTCTTTTCTAATCGATTTCACCGTTAATATCCTCAAACTCACTCACGCGGTATAGAATTATGTATATATGTATACATCATACACGTACACACATACACACACGCGCACCCACATACATATATGTATATGTAAGTACATAAAAATATATGTATTATATAATAGTTATACTTATATACATACATATATATGTTTATGTAAGTATATATCCATGTGTACGTGTGGGGCTCAAGGGATTTTTATCGTAGGAGGGTTCTGATTGAAATCGTTGAAAATTGACGAGATGACAGTAATTGAATCAACGATCTTGTTACTTGAGAATTTTATGAAATCATGTTTGTTCCAGGTTGATCATTTATTATTATTATTATTATTATTATTATTATTATTATTATTATTATTATTATTATTATTATTATTATTATTATTATTATTATTATTATCATCATTATTCTATTAAATAAAACTCATCGATAATTTAGCTTTTTATTTTTTTACGTATATTGGTAGTTATGACAGTAGAAACTAATTTGAAGAATAGAAATCATTCATTTTATGAATTATTTGATATTATAAATGATTAAATAGATGATTAGAAAAGTTTTAATTCTTAAGAAATAAATAGAACTTAATAAATATAATATAATATATATATATATATATATTATATTTAATAATAAAAATAATTTTCTATATATATAATAGAAAATAAATTATGAAATCAATTTTTCCAATTATTTAATTTAATTCATTGTCATAATTACCTACATATACGTACGTTCACATAAACACATTTTGTATCTGAAGGATTGGTAAAACAAACCAATGATGATTAAACATGTAAAAATAATTCGAAAATCGGGAGTATGAATTTTTTGTCGAAGGAAAATATCCTCTATTGAATATTCGAAATTAAAAGATCCTCTTCTAGCAACAAATTGATTGATAATCATGGAAGGAACATTATCTAATCTATTTCTGCCTAAAATGATGATAATTACGAAAGAAACTTTACTCAATTAATTACTGTACTGTCTTCTGTAATATCTTTCCATCTGTTTAGAGAATAATTTGAAATGTCAGCCGATGTTATTCTATTCTCGTCCAAAACACGACTGTTGCGAAGAAATTAAACGTACAAGAAATAAGTCGCAAGGTTGAAGTCGAAATATAAACATCACAGAGCTCAATGTTTAGAAAAGTATGTTCAGAAAGATAATGCTTTCAGTTTATAACTAAACAAAGAAATAAATAAATGACGCGTATTTGAAAAAACTTATAAACACGTTTCCTTTTTTTCGAAAACGAAACCTTTGACTAGTAAATTCTTCTCGTTTCTTTGAACTTATTTTTACATGTACATATTATGTATAATTAAAATACCATTCGTTTACATACATCTAACATGTTCATAAAGTATCAAATATTTCATTAGAATAATAATAATAATAATAATACTAATAATAATAATAATAATAATAATTTCCATTGGTAGATCGATGATTTGAATTAAAAATGAGATTCTTAAAAAGAAATATATCCTTTGAATTAAGTTTTTATTTTCATTTTTCTCTCTCCCTCGTACATAGGACCAACGTCATTCTCGATGTAAGATGTTCGTAAAATTTATCTTCTTTTACTTTTTGCATTTTGCTTTTATTTTCTATCGTCTATTATCAGTGACTGTGCAATATTGTTACTGTTAGATTAGCAATAGTGACACACAAGCGATACATAATCCGTAACTAATCATTGAAGCGTGAACAGATCAAAAGCAAACTAAATTCAAATGTGAAACGCAATTAAATCCATTAGATTGGTAGTGAAAGAAGCGTTTGCTGTTAAACGAAATTTTTCCTTTTTTTTTTTATTGAAATCAAATACGACCTGAGATAAGTTTTCTTTTCTTTTTTTTCAAACGTCGAATGTAATAATAAAATTTATCGGATTCGATAACGAATGAAATAAATATAAAAATAAGATACGTATCGAAATTAAAAAAAAGACAAAAAGGAAATTCGATAAATTCTAGATGATTGTCTTTACAAATATTTTTGCATCACATTTGACGATATTCCGACCCATCGAACTGCGTTAAATCGACGAGCAATGGAATAATTAACTTTGAATGATTTATTAACGTGGTTTTTATGATGCTTAAAATGCAGGATCGTTATTATTCTAATGTAATCATAAGTTTATACATTTTAATGATAACGTTTAAAGGGAAAATACTTGTACAAATTACAAACAGTACGAATTATTTAAAAACAATCGTTTCCCTTTTCTTTTTCCTATTTTATTAATTATAAATAGTTACTAGACAAATCGTTAATGAAAATCATTGAGTTATGACTGAAATGTTATTAAAAAATTGTTAATTGAAAATCATTGAATTATGATTTCATGCGTTACAAGATATTCATATGCAACGATCCATGCATTTCAAGCTGTTCCAACGTCTTGATATCTTTTGCATAACTCTGTTATATAATATATTAGATGTATATAGGGTGTTTTTACAAAAGTAGGTTACATTGCAGATATTTTAACACATTATTAATAAATCGATTAAGCCATCACTGTAATATATTATTGTTTGTTGATGTTACAAACGTTTAAATCTTTTCCTTTAAAATTTTATTCGAGATAAAATATTATAGAAAAAAAATATATCGTTTAATTTATAGATGCAATAATGAACGAGGTAAACTATTAATAATAATAATAATAATAATAATAATACATTTAATTGTTAAACGATAAATGAATTAACAATGAAATTCAATTTAATTTTATGATAAATTGTTATGCATGAATGTTACGAATATTCTTCCAGAAAAGTTACATTTATAAAACTTATTGAAACGAATACACGAGTTTATTATTCATTTAAATGTTGCAAATGATATCATCTGGAATTTCCGATATATATATTCCCACTTAATACGCAAAATAATATTTCTCAATAAAATCATAACATTTCACTGAATTTTTATCAATTTCATTAATAAATCACCCTGTATACATGTCGTACTCTTATGCATACTCGTATATCAGTATAAAATACGTTCGTAAAGTTCAAGATTCAATAAAAATTACATCGACATTTAATCATTATTTTGATTAATTAATTGATCAAAAACATTATGAACTTTCAAAACGTATCTCATACAAGCAAATACACGAATAGACGTATCGTATTATTTCCATGCTCGTCTCGTTTCTCCGTTAATAAATAAATAAAAAAAAAAACAAGATAAAATAAAATCAATTAAAATACGAAGAATGGAGAAAAAGAAAAGAAGTAAACAAAAAATAAGAAAAAAGAAAAAGTACAAAATGAAGGAAAACCGTATCTTCGTATTGAAGAATCGGAAATATTTTTCATCGATAACGCGTTGGCTGCACAGATTTTACCGAAATTTTCTATACATATATATGTATGTGTATATATAATGTAAAAAAAAACTCGCGTCTCTCCCATTTTTATAGAAAACATATTGTTTAGTACTATCTTTCTAGCACACGTATGTTTTTTCTTTTTTTTTTTTTTATTCAGCAAGGCACATACGACACGACGACGACGACGACGACGAAGACGAAATTGACAACGACGACGACGACGACGACGACGACGACGACTACGACGACGACGACGACGAACGACGAAGACAACGACGACGATGACGTCGACAACGGCGACAACGACGATGACAACGACGATGACGACGACGACGACGTGGTTGCAGCGTACAATCGATCGTTTTAACAATCATTATGTAACAGAGAGACATGTGCTGCTGATTTTATGCATATATATATATATATATATATGCATACACATATCATTACGTCGAGCGATGTCCATACGTGTATATACATACACATATACATACATTTATATACGTAAATATCATATATCATATATATATATATATATATGTATATAAATGTATGTGTAATACGACGACAATCAACGACATTGAGAAAATCAACACGAGATTTTGACTGAATAGCACACATCCACTGGTAGCGCGGTTGCTCGCGTTTACGATATACAGGATGTCCCAAAATTCTTTGCATGCTTTTTCAAACGTGCTTCGTACCATTTTTTTTGTACATTTTTCTTTCTTTCTTTCTTTCTTTCTTTCTTTCTTTCTTTTTCTTTTCTTTTCTTTTTATGATGAAAAATCGAGCCTCTGCACTTCTAGTAATTGAACCTTTAAAAGCTGAACTCTACGAGACTACCCTTAGAGATTCTATTATTCTTTCTTGCCATCTTTCTGTTCTCTTATCTATAACTCCCCGCTCTTATATATCCTATTCTTACTCTTTTCTCTCTGTCTTTCTATCTTTAGAATCAAATCGAACAACCACGTTCGGTTTTAAAAGCAATACGTTTCTGAAAGGCTTCTTTTTCTTGTTGTTTTTTTTTTACTCAATATTATGTTTTTTTTCTTGAAAAATAATATTATAAAGAAATAATTATTATTAAAATATTTATAAGTGGTTGTTTGAAAAGTAATTTACGTTTTTGCATATAGTGATCTAGTAAGTCGAATTTATCGATATCAAATTTTACTACAAATTACAAAATTATTTGACATTTTGGCAACATACATTTTCTACGTTATTTCGAAATTTATTCATGTTCCAATTAATTGAGTAGTTTTGTTTTATCATCTCATCGAAAGTAGAAGCTCATTTTTTAATTTTCCATTTTTTTACCTTAATATTTTCTTTTTTGTATGTGTATATATACGAGAATTAATTTTTAATAAATTATTGAACAAATTTGCAAGAGGATGAATTTTTTTTTGCAAATTTTTAATACGAAGAACGTTTCTGTTCGTTGGTGCTTGTTAATTTTGGATTATCCTGTATATAATTTATCTATGTGTATATGTATATATATGTGTGTTACCAGAGTAACATATACATATGTATATATAACATATAAACATATATATATATATATATATACATACACGTATAATAGAGGTACAATATTACAGATAAGTGCAAATTTTACGGCATCATATATACGTGACGTTAATAGATATACACATGTGTAATATACAGACTGGTATATATAGGCCTTGCTGATGATGATTTATATTGCACTCACCATATTATAATCATCTATTTTGCTGATAGAGCGGAGAAAGATGTTGACCTGCACATTTGTCGGCCCATCTAATACGTCGACCGGAACAGAACAAAACAAATCGATTAATTAAGTCAGTCGTCTCCTTTGAATTCGTACAAGAGACTTTTTCTTATTTGCTTTTCATTATCTCTTTATATTGTTTTAAATAATTTTTTATTCATTTTTTTTTAAATTTAATTTTTGCGATTTTAATTTTCGTTAGATGTGTTTACCGTCTTCCCTAAATCCTTTTCTTCCTTTCATTCATCCTTTTCCATTAAAATTATTGCATCCTTTATTGATACAACTTTGATTCGATTGAATTATTATTTCCTTGCGAGAGTGACTTCCCTCTGTTTTTTGTTTTTAGTTTCCTTACTTTCTATAAACTTTTCACATTTCTTTCGAATTCAAAAATGCGATGAGGAGTGGGTGTGTCGAGTCACATATATTAACGAAAGACCCGATCTCGTGGAAATATATTAAAAATAGGGAACGAATTGAAGATATAAGAGTACGTAACGTTGTGCTCGTTAACGATCGCATAACTTTTATTATTTTAGATATACGTAGAAGTAAGTAGTGACAAACGTAAAAAAAAAAAAAATAAGCAAAAAAGAACGATTTTTAGAGAGAAGAGTTCGTATACATTTTCTTTTGTACGAGAGAGAGAGAGAGAGAGAGAGAGAGAGAGAGAAAATAAAGAAAGAATTTCGGTTTTCTTCGTAAAATATAGTACGATTTTATGTTGCTTTTTTTTATTATTTTAGTTGGCGCCTGCATTTCTTTAGATGTTTTTCATTGAAGAAGCATCGTCTTGTCGGATGCATGTTAACGAATAGGATTAATGATAAAAGTAAATAAAAAAGAAAGAGAGAGAGAGAAAGAGAATGAGCAAGGATGTGTGAGTGTGTGTGGGTGGGCGTGTTGCGTGTGTGATAGTAATAAAAAACTAGTATGAAATTGGTTTGGAATTTTGTTATGCTCGTTTTATTAGATTCCTAATAAAATGTTGATGAAAAAAATTTTGAATGATAGTGAGATATTTTATTTGATGTCCGATGTATTGAAGTAGAGTGAAATGGAAAAAAAAAACATAGTAAGAGAGAGAAAGAATGAAGTGACTATGAATGTGTGTGTATATATGAACGTGAGTGTTCTAAAAAGCAAGAATGAAATTGGGTTTGATATTTTATTATGGTTGTTTTATTGAATTTTTAATAAAATGTTATTGATGAGAAATACTTTGAATTATGGTGGGATGTTTGATGTGATGTTTGATGTATCGAAGAAGAAAGAAATAGAAAGAATAAGAGAGAGAAAGAGAAAGAGAGATAGATAGAGAAAGAAAAAGAGAGAGAGAGAGAGAGAGAGAGAGAGAAATATATGCCAATGATGTTGCTTGAAATTTAAAGATTTGAAAATAAGTCACATCGTGAAAATTTCATTATATTGTAATAGCTTTTCGTGTATTGCATGAAGATTTAATAAAATAAAATGACTTCGTAGTTTTATAAAATTCATATAGGTCAAATGGATTAACTTTGTTAGAAACATTTGTTGAAAATATTGTATGTCAAAGCGTCAAATCGAGGATTTAATTTTTTGTATTAAAAATGATTCTTATTCTTTCCCCTCCCTCCATTTTTTTAATTACATTCAGAAAAAATGTTTAATCCATTTTGATCGATATGTAAAATTCAACGATATATCATAATTTACGCAATGATTTAGTTAACTTTGATTACTACAGATTTAAATTTAAGTTAATCGATCGAACACGTAACGTAGATGGTTTAAATAATAGTTGAAAATTATACGACAAGGGATGGGGGCGGGGGGTGATGATGATTCGTGAGACATTCTTTTGGCTAGATGCCAGATAGATAGATTTTCTTCTTATATAAGGATGGATGAAGAAGTATACTAAGAAAGTCTACTAGAGGAATAGTAGCATACGCTACTTTCATCACTTTTCGATTTGTTCGATGTTTGAGAACATGGATATACCATATATATATATATATATATATATATATACGATATATCGTATCTTGCGGTTTTGGTGGTATCGTCGAAAGAATCGAGATGAATTCGACAAGCTTATTCGCGAGTTGAAAGAGAGAAAGAGAGAGAGGGAAAAAGAGAGACGGATAAAAAAAGAAAGAAAGTGTGTGAAAGAGAGAGAAAGAGAGAGAGAGAGAGAGTCTGGCATGCGAGTCAAGAGGAAGATATTGCCTCTTACGTTTGTAATTTCGCTCGAATGTTGAAAACGACGTATGACACGCGGACAATGAATTTCATTTCGATTTTATATTCCGTCATATTGATGAAAATAAGAAAGAAGAAGAAGAAAAAAAAAGATTGATAATAGGAAAAGGAAAAGATATATATATATATAAATACCTAACAGGAAAAGAAATTCGTCTTTGAAATATTTCGATATTTCTCGCACGCCAATGTGGATCGTTTTAAATTTCTATTTATGGAAAATGCGAGAGTGTAGCAACGATATGCTTGTAAATATTTTAAAGAAATTAAATATTAAAAGGAATAGAGAGTGTAAAAGTAGTCTTGTAATTATATTAGATACGTAAAAAAAATGACGAAACCTTTCGGAAAAGATTTTTTGATTTACTCGAGTATTATTTGCCAAAAAATATAAGGAACGATGATGAATAATATCATGATTGTAACGCATCAAATAAACAAAACTACTTGAACCAATTAACAAGAAGAAAAAATGTAAAAACAGAAGCACCTATCAACGAAGAAATCCAGTTGATTTCTAAAAACGGTTAAAACTTCTAATAAAAAATTCAATCTCGAAAACAAGAGCAAACATTTTATAAGCAATGATGTAAATCCTAAAAACAGAATATAACCGAATCGGATTTCTGTCACTATGGAAGTTCAACACGATTTATTAATTATCAAGGAAAATGTTATAAACCGTGATGTCGTCTCTTAATCAAAGAGATCGTCGATTCATGTTTATTTGAAAAGTATCAGCTAGAAACCTGACAGAAACCTTATCGAGTAAGAGCTTAGGGTTGATAATTACACTATAAACCACTGACACTTTCAGTAGGACAATTTCTATAGAAGGATTATACGCGCATACTCGCGTGAACGCGCTCGCACACACACGCATACACACTCATCTATCTATACAACGCAAGAAATAAACATATATATATAGAGAGAGACAGGTAAGATAGATGGATGAAATCCAAAACGTGTATATGTCCTTCGTTACCCATTCGTGCGGTGTATATCGATCGGACCGCACCGATAACTCTGAATTTACCCTCTCGTGGTCCATCTCTCTTTTCGTGATAGAGGTCAAGTTGGGCTCGCATAGGAACGCGTATGTAAGCGCATCTATTCGTGTACATTATTAGTCAAAAGTTTCGAATCTCTTCGTAACGTTACCCCGAGAAGGATAAGGACATTTGTAAGAATTAAATTAATGTTTATGAAATAACCGAGGTAGATTTAATGCGTTAACTGGCACATTTGTTTTACACATTTTACGGTATACGATATCATATTTTAAAGATCAAATATTACATATAAAACAGTGTAGTAGCGTAATTGGTCACAAATGACCAACGTGCCAGTCCACCTGTTCATTTGTTAAATTAATTTTTACAAATTAGTTTTGTCTGTGAATTTTTTTTCATATTTTCTACTGAAGTTGGAAAAAAAATTTTAGGAAAGTTCCAGTAAGAAAATTCGCGTCCAGCTTTGCCCTTAAACTGGAATGTGGGGCAGGGGTGGGGAGGTAAGTTAGAAAATGTACAAAAATATTATAGACATAAGAAGATATTGAAATCTTTTAAAACGTAATTATAAACTTGTTAATATTTGATGCAATAATAATTGATAATACCAAATTTATTGAGCATGTTTGATTTCGAGCGATTCCAAACTTTTGGGTGGTAGTGTACGTGTGTGTCTATATGTTTATGTGGGTGTGACGGATGATAGAAACGAGCTTGGTAGAACAGGGGCAGAAAACGGGGGGTGATGGGGTTGAAAGGAAAGGATGGAAATCGCGTGGGGCCGATTCAAAGTTCCCTAAGGGCAAGTACAGTTCAAAGAGAATCGAGAAAGTACGCCTGTTGACGAGATCAGCTTATGCATCGTGCCAGCTTTTTCCTTCCTTCCTTCCTTCCTTCCTTCCTTCCTTCCTTCCTTCCTTACGCGCTATGGTATCCTTCTTTTTTTTCTTTTTCTTAAAATTTTTTTTTCCTCATCCATTGATATCTTTCATTCCTATTATACGAACATCGGAGAACTTTGGCATCCAACCAATAATGTGTCAAGGGGATGGATGCGCTTCCTCGTTTCATTTTATTCTTGGATCATTCCTACATTGCCGCATTTAATAAATTTATCAATTTTTATTATTACTTTTCTGTAAGTTTTTTTTTTTTAATAGACTCTTTGGAAATATGTTTTTTAATCATATTTAAGATTCGGTTAAATTATTTAAAGTATTTACATGATAACTTGTAAATACTTTAGTTTCGTTTAGCATATTTCTGTTAAAATTTAATGAGTAGGAGTTGAAACATTTGCATTTGCATTTTCAAGAGTATTCGTTGCAAATGTTAACTGTTATTTATTATCATCAAGCACGTGGTGTTTATGCAAATTATTTTATTACCGTTTAGACATTTTGTATCATCTTATAACTTAAAAGTAAAATAAACGTCAAAGGCAAATAAGTAAAATGTTTATTTTACATTAATAAAACATTTCAATTGATAAATACGAAAATGACTATCATTTACGAATGCAAATTCGTAAATATAAAAAAGAAAAGAATAAATGACTTATTCATAATTTGTAGGCAAAGTTGAACTATCAAAGGTCACGTAATACTTTAGAAAATGTTCAAATAACGTAGTCGTATGATCAGAGATATATTAACTGAAAATTAGTAAAAGGGGGTCGAGGAAAGTAGTAATTAGAAAATTTCTTAAACGTCCAGGGTCGTTAGGAAAGTTCGATTGCTTTGGCGGAAATTCGTTTTCGTGAAATCTTACCTCTTCCTATTTCGACGGCAAATTACGTGTACGATCGGGTTCTGCTAGCCAATCAAACTTCCTTGACGGACGACGACGTTAGAAATTATATTACGGGAATAGATATCATAATTGCTCTCCTAACACTCAAACCCTCATCCCCATTCTCCATCTTACTTTTTCCTTTTTATTCCACTTTCTTCTTTTCGAACCACCCGCATCTTCCCCTCTTCACCTTCAGCTCCCTCCCACCCCACTCCACTTTATTAAATATAGGATACTTTTACAATCGTTCCCCCATCGATTTTAAACCTGATTCGTATGATTCGAGGTTCAGTTTCTCAACTAAACTAAACTTTAACTTTAACGAACGAAAAAGTATTTGTCGATAGTATTTCTCGTTCCTTTTTCGTCCTCTTCCTTCTTGTTTATCTTCAAAAGTGCCTACCTAAGTCCCTTTACTCGTCTCGAACTAATTCCCGTATACAATTCGATCAGAAAGAAAAATTCCAACGATTCTTTGCTATCCTCTTAAGAATTCGATACTTTTTACCTTACTAACCGATAGCTCTTATCTTTTCTTTTTTCCTTTCTTTTCTTTTCTTTTCTTTTCTTTTCTATTCTTTCTTTTTTTACAGTCCTGAAACTACATTAAATTTCTTTTCTCTTTCTTTCCTTTTTATTTTAACGTCATTTCCAAAAAGTGTAGACCTTTTATACTAGAACATCGTAACTACGTTTTCTTCCTTTTCTTTTTATTAGTTTGTTTATCGAATGTTTGACAATGATAAAGAAACTTGTTTTTTATCATTTAATTCGTGAAATTATTTGGTAAAGTTTTGATGCAATTGTAAATGAAATAAAAAAAAAGTAAATAAATCAAATTCTTCAATTACGTTTGGTGATTTTCCGATATTTATCTTTTTTTGTTTATATAAATCGAATATTTACATAAAATAATTATTTTTGATATTAAGTAAATGAATTTTTTTTTTGTTTTTTTTATTTTTTTTTATCAGCATTCAAACTTATTTCAGAATATACCGCAAAATTCAGTTTAATAATGTACCTAACATCCCCCTTCCTTTGATACAATGCCAAAGAAAGGTAAAGGATGAAAGGCAAGAAGTTAATTAAATTTCTGCTAGATGTTACCGGTGCAAAATAATCTTATACGACACTCATATTTGCATCAACTATTAAATAGTTCACTTCCATATACAGAGTAACATGGTTGACTTTTTATAGTATCCCATACTAGGAATATTAAATTTAGTTTTACTCTTAAACATGTCGGAAGAAACATGAAACCATCAATAAAAAAAATATTTAAAATCTAACCTTAAAAAACCAACGTCATTAGACTTATAATTGAATAAAAAGTTTTCGTAGAAAATAATTAATGAATTAATTAGAATTTTTTGGTTCGTACATTCAATTATATGAAAAGAAACAAAAAAAAAAACAAGGAAAAATTAATATCGAAAAACATGTAAGACAAATTTTAAATTAAATCACGAAACATTTTTCTTTTCCATAGCAATGATTATTTGTTACATTTCAAATCATTGTTAAAAGTTCATTTATCATTTTTTTGAAGGAAAATCGTTGAACCTGTTATTGTAAGGATAAAAATCAAATGATGAAAATCAACGAATAAAGTGTTAATATTTGACATAAAAGTTACAAAAACATCGAACAATGGTTTTAGAAGACGAAGATTTAGCGACTTTGCTTACACGAGCAGGATGTTTTCGTGTATGTGTTGTCTAGGGGTGAGATACGGTAGAAGGGTGACGAATAAATACATTTACGTGTGCGATAAACGTCAAGAAGACGACGATTGATGCGTTCAAACGACGGAGTGTGAGTTGGATACACAAAGTAACATTGTTTACTTTTCCTTTTTTTTTGTTTTTGTTTTTTTTTATTTTTTACCTACACATATACACAATACTTTACACACCAGTGTAGGGTGTAACGAAAAATATTTTAGGTTGCCCCAACAATTTCTTAACGTTTTTTTTTTCTTTTTTATGCATGTCAAATGCAATATTTGATTTTACTCAATTACATTTGATCCGTATTGTTCTATTATTATTATTATTATTTTTCCTTTCTATTTTTTTTAATACAAAATATTTTATATGTAAAATTTACTTAATCAAAAGCAAAGAACTTTTGATATTTCCTAATATGACAAAAAGGATACTACCAATCCATTGAATTATTGATCTATCATATAGTAGTAAGTGTTTTAGTCAAAACATTTTAATGAATGAGTATCTATTAAGAATACCTATTTAAAAAAGAAATACAAAGTAGAAATAAAAAAAAAAAGAAATAATAAGAATTATGATATTAAAAAAAATCTTATGAACGATCAGGTATAAATATTCAATTATTACAATGAATTTTTCTATTTTTTTTTATCTCGACTTAAAGCGTGATAAAAGTTGATTAAATTTGTATTAAAATTGATTTTTATCCTCATTTCATTCGACAATGAAATGAAATAATAAGAAATGTCCGCGCTTTATTTGTGTATTCCTGTAAGGTGAATAAAAATAAAAAAAAACAAGGTTTATGTATTCTAACTGAATGTATAACATCTACTAGGGTTTATCTGAGATAACATAGGCAATTTATTATAAATTTTAAATCTCTACTTCTTTTTTTCTTTTTTCAAGTATCGATTGTGCTACTCGCATGCTGTTTAACTCAATCTTGAGATGTTTACAATTGATGTCTATATGATATTTATATATTTATTATTTTCATTTCTTACGTTTTTGTTTTTAATTTGAATGATACAGGACGATGACAATTTTATAACCTAATATATTTATATATGTGTCGGCAATTATAACTATTGATTAATGATAAATTAGAAAAAAAATATAACAAAATTCATTTTATGATTTATTTTTATTGTATATTAATTATTTACATTATAAAATAAATCATAGAATATTAATTTTGTTAATTTTTTTTGTAAATATTTGTTCTAATTACCGTTAACATCCCTACATGTATGCATGTATATAAGTATATGTACATATTGGGATTCATATTAAATGTAGAATATACGATATAATGAAAATTATAGCGAACCTTTTGATAGAATAATATGGATGGGATGATTTTTAGATAGAAAAGTAGAAATTGATAGAGAAAAAGTTACAGAAAGTGAAGGAAAATAGAGTTGGAAGAACATGATAAGGTAAATATTAGGAAACAGAAAGAGAGAGAGAGAAAGAGAGAAAGATAGACAGACAGACAAATAGATAGACAGACAGACAGATAGACAGAATATGAGAGAAAAAGTGTGTTTTTTTTCTTTTTTTGTAAATTTGTGAGACGAGAAGAAAAGTATCATAAGGATTTACTATCAACGAATTAACGATTATAATAAATGAATATGTTTAACACGTTGACTGCCACGTACTTTTAACGTGATTTGTTTGTCACACATATATGAATTTTTTATTATAAGATATATGTTTTGTAGACATTTTTTTTATAGCTGTTAAAGGAAGTTGTGCAATTGTGTTTAATGCATTATTTGTAATGAGGTCACCGGTGACCCCCGAGGTATTGTAGATAATTTTTGTGATTATCAGTTGTTTCAAACTGTCCAAAAATGATAATAGATTATAATTTATTGAAATCTATACTTGATTTGTGTGATCAAATGATTGCTTATAGTTCACCACTGCAAAAAACTATAAAATATTACAGAAAATTGGTAACAGAATTTTTTACTTTACTTGTGTTGTAAATTAAATGATGTTATGCAAACAAATAACTAGAAAAATATTTTAATTCTTGATTTCAGGATGAAGTTAAAGATGTATTTAAAGAAATGTTCTGACGATGAAAATTGTATTTTATCATATAATTACATACAGAATAAAACATTGTTAAATATCATGCATATTTTTCTTGTAATTATAAAATTACTTTTGCATGTTCTGTATGTAATTATTTTCTTCAAACCATTATAAAAAAAATGGTATTATTTAAAAATTTACTCTAATTATGTATTTTTACTATTGTTGGTTTTGAGGTGGTTAACGGTGACTTACACGGCAGTCAACGTGTTAATAATACAAGGTGTCCCATTTAAATTTGAATATCCAAATATTTTTCTTGGATCAGTAAATTAAAAAACAAATTTGAGAAATAAATTGAACTGTTAACAAAAAAATACAATAAAATATTGAAATATTAAGAACATTGTTCTTGTATATTTTTTATTATCGTAGTTTATTAGTTGGTAAAATCATCGAATTGGATAAAAACGGTAATATTGAAAAATATTTTAATATTAAATTAAAAGTAAGAAACCTTGTACATAAATGGATTGGGATGTATATATATATATGTGAGACTATAATAATTAATCACGAGGCCTAACGCATATAAAAGGAGACGAACGTTTTTACGTGTAATAATGTAAGAATTTGATCTAATCGTGGACTGATAATATTAAATGTGGATCTTTTTTTGTATATAAAATACAATGTTTATAGATAAAGTTTTGAAAATTACGAATACTCAACATGATTTTATAATTATAATGACAATAATATAAAACGATGATAATAATAACAATTAACAATAATTATAATAATAATAATAATTAATAGTAATAGTAATAATAATAATAAAAATAATAATAATAATAATAATAATAATAACAATAATAATAATGATGATGATAACGATGAACAATATATGTGTCAGTATAAATAAAATTTCGGGGTTCATTTTGTTAACTTACCATAGTAACGTCATCTATTTTTGAGATACTTCGAACAAATATGTTGACGCGGACAACCGCGGGCCCATCTAACATGGCAAACAGAACAAAAAGGATTAATCAATCGCTGAGCAATTAACAAATCGAATAATTCGATATGGTATTGTGCTTTTAAAGAAGAATTAGGTTTATTCACGTCGTTCAAAATTAGTTTGCTCCTCTTATTCCTTTGCTTTTTTCCTATATAAATTAAAAAAATAGATAAGATGAGTAATAGAAGAAGAAAATAAAGAAGACGAAGAAGAAGAAAAAGAAAAAGAGACAATAAAAAATAAAAAATAAAAATAAAAACATGAGCGATACGTTCCACATCGATTTTACATCATGTAAAACCATTATGGGAACGTACACGCGTTTATGTTTCCACTTACAATTTATTTCCATAGAATTATATTTAAATTTAAGATTATTTTGTGATAATGTAATAAGTGAACAAATTGAAAAAATAAATTTTATGATTTATAGAAATAAAATAAATCATAAAATAAATTAGTATAATTTGTTGACTTTTAGGACACTATCATAATTACCGGTACATGTATAAAGCTGGTTCAATGCCTATGGTGCTATCATTAATTAGTTAAAAAAAAAATAAACTATTGTTCGTATAAGTAAAAAATATTTGTCTACATTGGTAATTTTTTGTTTGATTTTTATTTGATTTTGTATGAATACATTTGTTAGGCCAAGGTCACATAGTGCCTTTTAAGAACAAGCCTAGTTCCCATTCTTGCATATATTATACATAATATAATCATCATTAACGCATCATGGTCTTTATCGCGGTAGTAGTAGACGAACCGGCATGCTTTATTCCTATGATGCTTTACTTTTTATTTACTCAAGAAGTCAAGAGGTTCCATTTAATGTTCCTCCTTAACGAGCCGAGTTGTTTCTTCGGGCGAGAAATGAAAATTAAGATGCTCTAGCGAGGACGCGCGAATGCAAGAAAAAAAAGGAAAAAAAGAAATGAGAGAAAAGAAAAACCGGAGTGCGAGAAGACGACGGACTAGATTGTAGCAAGATAAAATTTGATAAAATTATTTCATGGAATAAGTTAGGACGGGGAGTCCAACTTTTTTTTACCTATTAAAATCTTGCCATTTAAATACAATCAAACGTGTCTTTTGTATATTAATCGATGATTACGTAGAAGATGGTATTAAACTATAATATATGATATCTTATTAATATTTATTATATTAAAAAGTAACCATAGAAAAAATGCAGATTAAATTTTTGTTTGTAATCTAATTAATGAAAAGTTTGCGTCTGCGTGTCTCCGATCAAGCGTTCATAATTTTATGTATATCCAGATAAAAATAATGATAATGAATTATTAATAAGGGAATCAGTAAGTAGAGAACGTTGTTTAATTTTCGAGAATTTTGAAATAAGAAAAAATCGATTAACATAAGTATGTTGATTCAAAAAACAAGAGTATATAAATAGATTGGATATATACGTATTTAATAATATCAGGATATTTTTCAGGATTGACGTATTTACAAAAATCTTCCTTAAGTTCTCTTGCTGGTAAGATTAAATCAGTTTACAAAGTTATAATTTAATTTTTTAACGAGTTTTTTTTTTCAATATTAAATGTGTCAGAAATCGCTTCACGATTGACATGTTGGTCACCCCCGAAATAAAGCCGTGCTATTGGTATACTTAAATGAATATTTTTCTTTTTTGGTTAGCTTGAAATGGATAGAAAAAAAAGACTAAAAAAAAATCGCTTCAAGCTTCGTTGGCATATTGAAGTATCAATTTCTTGGAATTTCGATTTACGAGAATAATTTTTAAAATGATGCTGATCAAATATCCAATTTAATTCTTACATTACTTTATTTTATTATATATATATTTTTGAAGTTGTATAAAAAGAGAAAGAAAATTTCTTGGTATTCTATCTAACAAGATTTAAAATTAAATAATAATTACGAATTGTATTAATAAATTATTTCCTATTCAACAAATATAAGAAAATTCAAAGTAGCGATTATTCTCTTTCGACATGTTTTTTTTTTTTATAAAAACGAAAATTCTTCGGTATTTCTATTAAGAAGAAATGGAAAAGAATGAACAGAGGGAAGAGAGATATTGGGGCTGGTAAAAATTTGAAAGATATCGTTTAAGTTATAAAACGAAAAATATAATATAAAATGGCGGGGCCTCGATATATGGGTGTCGTCGATGACGACAGCAAGAACGTCAGTAAGCAAGGGGAAAAGTTCTTGCTGCTCGTTATGAAATTTTGGATAGAGATGCCGCAGAACGTTTTGATTTCATCCATGAACAAGCTTGTTGATGTAGTAGACGTGTAGGGATGATTTTGTCGATATTGGTGTTGGTGGTGGTGGTGATGATTACGATGGCGGTGAGAGCAAAGGGGAGTGAGCTTGGGATTGGGTTGGGTGGGGTAGAGTTCGGGACGAGTTGGGTTTGGAGGGATGGCGCGTTCTCTAACGTCGTCGCATAATGAATTCTGGGTTACTCCGCTAACTTGCAATGAGCAAATCGATAATCCCGTAGGAAATTAACTAGCAACTGAATGAATCGATAGTTGGTACCTGGAAAAGCCCGAAGGATGGTGTTGTATAGATACAGATCGGTTAAATAAATTATACGCCTAAGACAATTTGATAAATATTATTAAACTCCTGGGATTGGAGTGGATAAGAAAAATTTCTATGATGAAAAAGTAAGAGGATTGAAAGAAAGAAAGAAAGAAAAAAGAAGACAAAAAAGTAACAGGAAAGTAAGGTAAAATGATGAGTAGGATCTCGTCGATATCTCGACGTTTACTTTTCGCGATTGGTAAACCTCCCCCGATCGAGGGACCCGTTCCAAAACATATACGTGCATAAAATGAAATATATATATAAAAAGAGAACTAGGTCGGGGGAGTTTATAAATTTATCGACTTTAAAACTTCGATCTTTTCCCCTCGCATTTTCTTTTTCTTTTTCTTTTTTTGTTCTCTTTTTATTTTTTATTTTCTCTTTTAAAAAGCGAGAGCTTCAAGCGTTTTTATATTTTCTAAACGAATACCGGAAATGAGGATCCGAAAGATATAATCTCTGTCCAATATTTAAGGGATGTTTTTCCTTTTTTATCGACTCAATGATTTAAAATCGAGAAAACATATTTACAGTTTATTTTCTTTATATAATCTTGTATTTTTTCTTGTTTTATTATTAATTATCGACTACATCAAATCTATTAATAATAAAGTGAAATAATCGAGCATTGACAATTTGAATGGTTGTTGAAACATCGATAGTTCGACGATTTTGAGATTAGTGAAAATGATAAAAAAAATATAATAGAAATGATTAATAATAATGGATAAAATGAATGACGGTAAATTATGTAGATTTGAAAGTAGATCAATTTTTTAAAAGGCGTTACTATGATTTATTATTGATCCGTCAACCATAAATATACTCTAGCGATTACGTGTTTCTCGAAATATTTCAACTTGGTAGGAAAAATGACGTAAATTTATGTCTCAACCTTCCCACCCACTCTCTGTATTATTTATCGTTTGTTATTCGCTGGATAAAAAGAAGAAGAAAAAAAAAGACCCGAGTGCGTCGCGAACACGAATAGGAAAATATTTTAAAACAAACGCTCATTTCCTGATGTATGTGTTAGATAAAAATAATTCGTGTTGGGGGGACACGCGAATGTTAAACCATTTTCTCGGATCAGGTAAGATAGGGATAAGAAAGTTCATTTATTTTATTTTTATTTCTTTATTTTTTCCTCCCACTTCAGTTTTTTTTTATCGCTAAATACCATTACGAGGGTAAAACCGTTTCTCTACGGTTTTTCTCTCTCTCTTTCGATTGCGATATTTTGTTTGTTTTTTTTTCTCTTTTTTTTTGTTATTATTAGAGGAAAGAAAAAAATGTAAAGAAAAATACCACATCAAACGGTGAGGTGTCAGGTCGACACGAAACGATCGATTAAATCTTATCGCGAGTCCTACGAGTCCCGTTATTGCGATTATCAAAGTTACCATTACGTTGGTACAATTTTTTATTAATATACTCGTGATCGTGAAGGTTATGTTTTATATATTATATATTTTTTTTCTTTTAATAAAAAATGGAACACACACGCAATATATTGTATACAGGATAGTTTGATAACGCAAATACGATGCGACGTTTCGAATTATGTCTTCTTTTCGAATATCCTTCGAATAGATCGAATTTATTGTCCATATTATTGTAATCTTATTTACTTCACAATGAAACGGACATTCGAAAAGGTATAGACAGGAAGGAATACGAACGAAAATGTTGTTCACACTAGGAGGAAATGAAGAAGAAAGATTATTTCCGATTAGGAAGACACGCCTAATTGAAACACCTGAATAAGAGCTGAAAATTCAGTAGTTTAATCGACGTTTTAACGAACGGAAAGCTCGTCTGTTTCAATTATTGTTTTAATAACGATTGTAATTTACGTCTGCCCATTAAACATCAACGTCTTCAAATTTGTTTCAATATTTTAACGTTTAAATAAACGTTTTCGTCTTTTCGTCTTTCGATAAAGATTAAAATCTACGCTTGTTAATGATTTCTTTTTGTTTTTGAGAATCAAGTTGTTTCGATGAAAGAAAAAGGCAAAGAAAAGATTGAAAAATATTACATATTGAATATTAATAAATTAATTCTTAACAGTGTCTTTCACGATCTTCACGCTTGTTTGAATTTATGTTCTTATCAAAAGGGAAAATAATTCAAAGTGTCAAAACAGTTAACGTCATTTTCTAACATGATTCAAAAAGAAAAAAAATTGACACTCGATTAAATTTCATGAACAAATTTCACTCGTGTTCATTTATATTTAAAATTTGAATAAATACATTAAATAACAGATTGAATAGTATTTTTCTGTACATATACACATATGTATTTACTTATATACATACATCTGTGTACATCGTTTGAATTGAATTAATATTTAATAGCATTATTAATGAAAAAATATGAAAAAATATTTATTCGACGACGATTCGTGCACAGTGTATGCGAGCCAGGCGTATCGTCCTGAACCATACAGAGTGTTTAAATAATATTTCGCCCTACACGAACCAGGACAAGACGTCGGACACGCGAATTTTTAGCTGACAAAAACCTTCCTTTAATCCTAAAGAATTTAATTTATCTTTGTTCTTGATTTTGCTTGTTTTAGTATTTCATTTTTCAATTGGTAGTTTGTAGTATACATAAACTATTTCATTAATCGCGTTTTTCTTCTCTATCCGCCATTTCGCTATCGAAAGATATTCGTTGATTAATTCGTTAACAACAACAAAAAAATGAAAAACAAAAAAAAATATCTTACCGAGACTCGAAACGCAGACGGCATTTTGATTTAACTTTTATTTTTGAATATTTAATTAATTAGTTTTGAACTATTAATGGTGTCTGGTAATCTTGAAAGAAAAATATTCGTGCAATTACACTTGGTGTTATGAATTCTCAAACTACAATACTAATTACGATGCACGAAATTATCTGTGATATTAAATATGGGTTTATTTAGAAATAGTTGTTAGGTTTGTTGCTAATATTGAATTTTTCATTTTTTTTCTAGTTTCTATTATCACGTAATATTGATTTATAACGTTAATAATTATATTAATTATAATATAAGAATTGAATAATTCGATAAAAAATCAACAACAAGAGAAATATTTTAAAAACCAAAAAATTAACAAAGAATAATCGTTATATACAAAAAAAGTTAGTTTAATTCTAAAAAAAAGGGGTAAAGAAAGTGTCATTTTTATTAGCTAAAACGAGAAAAGTAATCGTCGACGAATGTAAGAACTAAAATGGCGTACCTGAAAGTTTAGAAGTATCACGAGATAAGAAAATTACTGTTGGTGATATTCGGGTGGAAATAAGGAGAACGATATTTTAGAGGATAAAAAACGAAATTAAGAATATCTTTATATATTTCACGGAATATAATGTTCCCTTTTGTCCCTCCCTTCCTCCCTTTTCTTTTTTTCTTTTCATTTTTGATAAGTGAGTACGTATGAGTGTGTGTTTAACACGATTGCATATCTATGAAGGCAGCAGAGAAAACGAAATTTCTATCATATATGCAAATTGAAATTTATGTTTGAAGCATCGCGTAAACGCGTACACATAATATATATATGTATATATGGATGAATATACACCCACACACAAGCAGCAAAAATGCACATAGCGTTGCGTTAAGACCAAGCTTCGGCGTTGGTTACGTTGCGGTAAGAGAATAAGCACCTGCGTCAATGGATCCGACCTAGTTGCCGAACGACGCCCTACGACGTTCTATAACGCCCTACGACAACGAAGATTCGATATTTTTCATCTCTGATAAAAAAACCTTTCCAAATATTTACCTTTACTTATGACAAATACAACAACCACTGACATTAAAACTCAAACTCCCTCAATTCTTCTCCATAATACTTTTAACGTTGATTTTTTATTTCACTAAACTTATTTTTCTTATTTCATCGATCAATCTTATCGAATCTTGAAACGAATGTTTTGTTCGTTTTTCTTTTTTGTATAAAAATAGAGAAGAGAAAATTTTTAATATCTTTGAAAGCTTTATAATATTTTTAGTCTTATTCTTTGTAATATTCGCTTGTAACTTGAATGAATGTTGCAAGTCTAAGAGATTTTATAATACAGTGGTTTTTTCTTTTTCCTTTTTTTTCTTAATAAATTTTCCAGGACTCACGTTAGGTACTAAAATTCATTATTTTAAAGATATTTTGTCTATTGTTGTATTTGGCAAACTTCAAAAACAAAACAAAAGTGAAACAAAAAGGAAAACGGAACAGTTTGATAAAAATGTTCAAATTGGTTTCGAAGAAAAATTAGTCGACGTCGTTTTCACGTTTCTTTTTCACATAGGACGACGACGACGACGAGGAAGACGACGTTGTCCGAGACATTTCGCGTTCGAAAACGTCGCACAAACTCGAAAAGAAAACGATGGAAAAACTAAGTACAACCCTTGAAAGTCCGTAACCAGGGGTAGGTTTTTTCTCTAGTTTTTAAGCCGGCGTGTCGATTTCTAGACGAAGTCTTTCACGTTTCTTCTCTTTCTTTTTTTTATTTTTTCCCCACCCCTATTTTTTTTCTTTTTTCTGCTTCACTCCTTCCGTCCCTCCCCCTTTTCCTTCTCCTCTTCCTCCTCCTCCTTCTCGTACAACCCTGTTTCCTTTTCTCCCCTTCTCTGTTTTGTTTCCTTTCCTTTTTGCGAATTTTCTGAAAGAAATTTCTCTTCCCTCGAACGACCCATTTGCACGAATTGTGGAGAGCTTTTAAGAGAAAGAGACGAACTGTTTATGAATGGTTTCAAAAAGAGAGAGAGAGAGAGTTAAAGAAAAAGATAAAGAAAAAGAAGAAGAAAATGGGGAAGAAGGGAAAGAAAACCGGAAGACGAAATGCGGTTAAAGGATCAACTATGAGATTTTACGCTTAATGACGTTTATCAAACGATTCTACAGTAAAAATGAAGACACCGTGTTGACCGGTTATACTTTTTATTATTATTATTATTATTATTATTATTATTATTATTATTATATTTCTTTTTTCTCGTTTTTTTTTTTTTTAGTCATGAGAAAGTGCACAAATTTACAAACAACATATTTGTATTTTTTTAAATCTTTCTTCGTTTCAATATTTTTGATAAATTTTAATAACGAGACTCGATTTCGTGTTTGCAGGTCGAGTTGACTTGAGTGAAATTGAAGATTTATATGATCGAGAATGATCATAGTTTCTTTTTTTTAATAGTAAATATGAAATAACGCGCAATATGTGAGTCGTTTAGAAGCCAATGTGGTTAAGTCGAGAAAATAAAAATTGCAAAAATTATTGCTTTGTAATATATGGGTTTTTACAACTTGTGATGTTTTAATTTGATCAGAAAAGTATATTTAGTTGTTGGTTTTCTTTTTTTTTTTTTGCAAAGGGTAGATTCTGGAATCAAACAAGCTATGTATAGGATGTACAAATAAGAACATAAGTATTTTTAAAAATTTGAAAACTTTCACCCTTTTGTAACTAAAAAAGATAGAGAAACATATAAACCAAGTAATGAGTAAATCATTTTAATAATTAAACAGAGAATATTTAATTATTTCATTAAAATGAACAGAAATTAGAAAATATCATAAAATAATTTTGTTTCTTGGGTTTTAAGCGACTCATATAAGAATAATAATAATTAATATAATAACAATAATGTAACCTATTAAACGTTAAACGAGACGTAATTCAGGTTGAGCTTAGACGATCGTTAAGAGTTGAATGCAAAATGGTGCGTACGAATGATCATCGATTGCCGTTTTATTTTTGCGGTCGAACATGCGATATTTTACGGCGAGCTGATCAAGAGACCGACCGAACGAATGAACGAATGAACGAATGAACGAACGAACGAAAGGTTTTCCTCTCTCTTTCATTCGTGGCTCATTGCTCTCCCTTACTGAAAAATGAACTATAATACTACTACTGGCTTCTGTTACGCATTTTATGTCTTACGAACCGTGACATTTACCGGATCTTTCTTATTCTTGGAAAAAAATACACGTGATCGAAAATAAATCATGTGATTTAGGGCAAACGAGTTGTGACATTGTGTTTCGAATGATTTTCTTGTCAAATTTTCTATCTTCTCAAATTTGTCATTTATCTTTTGCGAAACAATTTCGATCCAAATCTCATGGAATTTATTTTTCATTGAGAAAAAAATAGATTTTTAAGACCACAATTAAAAAAAAAAAAAACAAAGAAAATAGAATAAATTGAAGAAAAAAAAAATAAAATAGGGTTTATCGTTTTACGGGATAATAATATTGAGCTAAAAATATGAAAGCAGTTTCGAAGACTCTTTCTCCCCCATCTCTCTCTCTCTCTTTCTCTTTTTTTTTTCTTAGCTCTGGAAAAACGAACCTATTTCTTACGTCTTTTTCTCTTGCGGCAACAAAATTCATACATACGTGGCATATATATACATGTGTATATACATAAAACAACATATCGGCAACAGAACGTATATATATATAGAGTGTTTCAAAATACCTAGATATAATTTCAAAAGGATCTTTCTGTACACTAAACTAAGAAAGAGTGTTCTTACAACCATATGATCAATATGACACCTTGTTTCCAAATAATGACCATTTATTTTTATCTTCTTGTAATTCAAATAACTTTACTGATTACTTGCTTTAATTAATTACAAGTAAGCTTTTTATATCTATCACATTGTCGGTAAATTTCAAATGACAGCCGGTACATTTGAACGAGTAAAAAAAATCATCTGGAAACCTGCATTGAAGTTGGACAGTTGTCTCTTCTAACGAAAAATGAGATATTATTTGGAAACGATGTGTCACAACGACCATACGTTTTCTTTTCTTATTTTAGCGTATTAAAATCAGCCCTGAAATTATGTCTACATATTCGGAAACAAATTGTGTATGATTATTTGTCTAATAATGAATAGAAGCTTGTAACGCCACATGCCTGCGTATATGCTAGAATGCTAAACTTCTTTAACAATAATAACAATAATAGTAATGATAATAACGGGCAGAATGGTTTATTAGGGTTGGGTATTTTGTCGTAGCAGAATCTAATGTAAAAAAAAAAAGGATGAACATATCTACGCTTGTAAAATTATGTAAATTAGTAGAAACAAGGATTGTACAATTGTGGTAATAATTAACTCTAATAGTTAACAGTGCACCCGCTAAATAAAAAAATTACTAAAATATCGAAATATTTAGATAGAGTGGCAGAGGTTATTGTTGCAAAAGGGTTTGATAGAGTAGCTGAGGAATTTATATTTAATAGGACAAGCTAGTTCAGGTCAATAACTTGCTGTTTAAGGGGTTAACGGTTGCATCTCAAAAGAGATCTCAAACAAACCTATTACAATTTGCTAATTATATTCTTGTTGTTGTGCCTACGTGTTGGTACATGTCTTATAATGAATAATCAAGGGTCGCGAAGAGGATAAAAAAAATATAAAAATAAACAACAAGAAGAAGAGTAAAGGAAGAGCAAAAAAACAAAATACAAGTGAAAGGGACACCCGCCAAGAAAGTCAATAATTTCTGTTGGATTTTGTTTCCATTTCTGTTATTTCTATTGTTTTTGTTTGTACTATTAGTTACCTTTGTCTAGTATTGTCTGTTTAGCTTGTTCCGTTTGTTTGTTTGTTTGTTTGTTGTTCGTTCGCAAGACGAACTTTACGACGAGAGAACAAACGTTCGTTTGTGAGAGAAACGGTCTTTAAAAAATCAAGACTCGTTGTTTTTGTTGTTGTTATTGTTGTTTGTTTAAGAGGATTTTTGTATCTGTTTGCTCATTTGTTGTTATTGTTGCTTTTTTGAATATTGGTCTTGTGCATACTTACCATCTTGATGTCACTAATTGTCGCGATGCTTCGCACAAACAGGTTTACCCGGACAATGGCCGGCCCATCTAAGGGCAAAAACAATAAAACAGACCCCCTTTTAGTGTCAATCGGTTCTCCCATTTTCTTTCTTTCTATATTTTTTTGTCTTTTTTTTCTAAATTAAAATATTATACTTTATTATTTGATATATTATTTAATATTTTGCTTGTCGGTTAATTTGTTCGTTAGTTTGTTTAATTTAGGTTAGGTTTCTAAGCTTTGTTCTCTGTTGTCGTTAAATGGACTTTTCTTTGTTAAGAAAAATAATGAAAAATAAAAAAAATAAAAAATATAAAAAAAAATGATTCATTTATTCTTCTTTCACTTGACTCGCAAAAATCCTCGCGCGAACGACCCCAAAGAAGGATGTTTCTCTGCCGAAGGTCTTTTTTTTTGTTTCCTATGTGCACTTAGGAATCCTTCCTTCCTACCTTTCTTATCCCTTCAATCTCTTTTTCGTTAGTTTTAAAATTGCAAATACCTACGTAATTTCTCTTTTCCTACAAACATAAAACATACGTGCTTGTATATACTAATGGACGTACATACAAAAACAAAAAAAAAAGAAAAGAAGAAAAAGATCGCGAAAAAGTCTCTCAGTGGCTTTTATTATTTTCTTTTGTGTGTGTAGGTTTTTTTTTTTGTTTTTTTATAAGCGGCGAGTACAAACGCCTTGAAATGTATGTCCCGGATAAAAAGAAAATCAAAGAACACAAACGCACACCCACACATAAAAAATAATAAAAATAACAAAATAGAAGAGAATAAATGTACAAACCCATGGTAAATATTATGTTTATACAGAAATAATAAATAAATAATGTTAAATACTATTATACAAATATTGTTGCATAATAATAATATTATTATAGTAATCCCGTACTCTCCTGTAAATTTACACCTTAATGTAGTCAAAATAAATTCTGTACTGTACGTCCCATCAATTTAAAAGTCTTCAAAATTTGACAAATTTTCTATTTATTATATTTTTTTTTTTTTTGTCATATCCTGCCATAACCTATCTTCATGCGAATTTATAAAAGAAAACGGGTCAGGCGGTCACAAGGGAACCCAATGACGTAGATATCCCGAGTAGTACTTGGAATTCTCTCGTATCGGCAGATTAACCCATTGGATTCGACATTAATTAGAAGGATAGAGGAGAAAAAAGCCCTTTTTTGCTTTTTTTTTCTTCCTTTTCTTTCTTTTTATTTCTTCCCTTCCTCCTCCTCCATCATTTTCTCTTCATCGTATAATACCGCACGAGATCGTAGGGATGAGAAAAAAATTTGTTCGAGTGTTCCGTGTTCTATTTTTACGCAATTGTAAATGCACGTACGACGACAAACCGATTTTTTCGAATATAAGAAAAATTTTACAACAACACAACAACAATAATAAACAATAATAATAATAATAAGAAAAAAAATGTCGTCGTCGACATCATCGTCGTAATATCGTTTAAATTTACTTCAATTTTTTTTGTCTTCCCCTCTTCTTTTTCATCCTTTTTTTTCTTTCTTTTTTTTTTGTTCCTTCATTTTTCTACCTTATATTTCTCTTTTATTACCATTTAATGCTACGATATTAAAAAACCCGAAGGCATGAACGTCGATAAATGACCTCCATCCTACTTTCTAATTAGTAGCCAAGTAAAATACACGTGTTATGTTTTTTTTTCTTCTGTCTTCTTTTCTTTAATTACTTTTTTTTTCTCTTCCTTCTTCCATCATCTCCGACGAGATCACTTGGAACAAAAAAAAAGAGAGAAAAAAACAATATATGTAAAAAAGGAATTGAAACGGAAGAAAACATACGTTGAAAGTGTGACGACCCTTTTTTTCTAACCCCTCGATGATTTTTTTTATATTAACTATAGATATACGAGATATAAACGATAAACAAATAGATCAAAGGTCATATTATTTGTATTTTTTTATTGATTAATATTCAGAAAATGCGAGAACACATTTGTCTATACGTTCTTTTAATATCAAATTTATCAGATTTTTCATTATTCGTAATTTCATAAAATAACAAAAATATATAACTTTATAACTCACCCTAATTTTTATCCGAATATCCAAGTTTAATTAATTCTCATCTAAATTGTAAAAAATCAAACGCAATTATTAACACGCATGATAAAACGCTTTCACCAAAATGGCCGACAAGTGAATTACGTATAAGAACGTTTTTAAAAATGTCATTTTCCTTTTCAAACTGATGATAATTCAATTTTAAATTATCGCCAAAAATTGACAAATGAGAAAACGATTGTGATTATTTGAACGAATGTTTTAACATCGTTTGAATAAAATCACTAAAAATATGAATGAAAATGCGTATGGGAAAAATACGATGGGGTTTAGGAAAACGTGAGCCTCTTTACACGTTGTAGGGTTTGTTAAAAAGACAGAGAAAGAGAGAGAAAGAGAGAAAGAGAGAAAGAGAGAGAGAGTGAGAGAGTGAGAAAGAGAAAGAGAGAGAAAGAGAGAGAGAGAGAAAAGAAGGAGATGGGAGAAGAGTGGAGGGGGGGGGGGAAGAGGAGCAAGCCCGCGGAAACGTAACCTTTTTGAAATATTTACGAAATATAAACGGACGGAAAAGGTCGAGAGAGTATAAGACCTTTGCCTTTCATATCGTATTTGGCACGCTGCCTAATGCTTTATAAAACGATCTTTCTACTTTTACGTCATTTCTCATAAACCACCGGGTACGTATGTTGTCTACGTAGTTATGTATACGCGTGTACGTACATTTGTATGTATGTTTGTATCTATGTATGTATGTATGTGTGTGTGTGTGTGTGTATGTATGCATATATGCGTTTTAGTTTGTGAGTCTATTTCTTCCTTGTGTTTCGCTTTCCACCTACGGGGTTGATTTTTTTATTTTCCTTTTTTGTTTTTTGGTAGATTTCTAAGGGACGAAGGGGATACATGTATGTATATATATTAATCATATATATGGCACATGTTTGGATTATATTAGGTAAACAAAGTTCTACGGACATTATGCGCGCTCTCGTCCGTTCTATTTTTTCCCCCAATTTTTCTATATGTAGGAGTATATATATATATGTGTATGTGTATATGTATGGATGTATATTTGTAATACGCGGATGACAAGATTTTCTCGTTTAGCTCCTAAATAATCTAAATATTTTCTCTCTTTATTTTTCCTTCGTTCCTTCAAATCGTGCCAAAGAAAATATAATATCCTTCTCGTTTTTTTTTTGTCTTTTCAAAATAATTATTATTAAATGTATAAAATCGTTAATTTAAAATTAAAGTAAATTAAGATACGATTGAATAGAAATTGCAATGGTTTATAACACTAAGGAAATTCAAAATAATATATAATCAACAACAAGAATTTCTATTTGATTAAATGTGTTAAATAAATTCATCAACAATTGATCTTAATTAAATTAAACAAAATCGAAGATATTTATTTGAGCGTGAATTGTATAACGTTCACCAAAATGGTCAAGGCGCGAATAACGTATCAAAACGTTCTCGTAAACGTTCGAAAGTAATCCTGACGATAATAATCACTGTCCAAATAATAACAAAAACCATTAATCAACGAACAAATAAATTATGTTTCAAATCAATCCTTAAATACGTGAAGAAAAATTCCAATTTCAATACGTAAATTAAAAAAAATTAAACAGCATATACTTAAAACAATTTTAAATTAACTATAAAAAAAGAAAAAAAAACAATAAATAAAAATTTATCCTAACGTGTTGGTCGGTTGGACGTACGCGGATGAGTTGAAAAGTTTAATTTAAGAAAAAAAAAAAATAAAAAAAAATATTTATTTGGTACTTTTCAAATTGTTTTTACGTTAGACTTAAAAAAAAATAATTTTTATCTTAAGCTCAAAACTTTTCAACCCACCCATGTAGATTCGTCTAATTGCACACATCTTTCTCTCTCTCTCTCTCTCTCTCTCTCTCTTTCTTTCTTCTCTATTTTTTTTGTGTTCCTTTTATTTCTACACCCGAGCTGAAAATTCCGATTCGTAGTTGTATGCGCGAGGGCACTAAAAAACACTATGTCGAAAAGATCGTTGTAAGAGATAATAAATGATATAATCGCGAAAGGAAGCGAAAGGGCTTAAGTAAGGGGCGGCGGCTTCATTGCATTGATAACACAGATAAGGGGTAACAACCATGGTTCTCTGGTGCTGCTGCTGCTACTGCTGCTGCTGCTACTGCTGCTGTTCGTTCCATCACTCCCTCGAGATTTAACCCCGCAATTTTCTGAAAGACTGTTTGATGTTCTTTTCGCACAAACCCTATCTACGTGGGTACACGTAGCTAGGATTACGAAGGGTTATATAAAGTGCTCCTCTCCCTCTTGTTAAGAAAAAAAAAGAAGAAAAAGAAGAAGAAAAAAAAGCGAGAAGAGTAAAATAGTGGGAGAATGAGAAGAAAAAGAAGAAGAAGAAGAAGAAAAAGTAGTAGTACAAGAAGATGAAGAAAACCGAAAGGAAAAGCAACCTCTTCTATTTCTCTTTCCCACCGATTATTCTCTTTCTTTTTGGGTTAAAACGAGCTAGAAATCCTCGTTCGAGGAATTTTCTCCAAACGTGAAATGTGGATACATTCGATGAGGTTATTTTTGGAGGAACCTTTAGAACAAATAGAAAAATAATGGAAGTGAAAAGTAAAATAATAGTGAGTTAGAAAATGGATTCATTCTTTTCTACGGATTCGTTTACGTAATATCTTGGAGTAGTATTATATTATACATATATAGTATATATACATATACCTAGAACGTTAGAAGCAATTAAGAAGTTCTATTTCCTCTTAAACCTGCATCGAGCAGACAATCAACGTGAATTTGTTGGTATCGTCCTCGGGAATTAGAAAGTCGTGATAAGATGAAGAGAGACATTAGATTGGAAGACAAATCGGATCGGTTCCGATGTGTCTGACGTTATGCTCCATGTCGTTCTAATCGGGAAATGGGAAATGGAAAATGGGAAAATTGCTAACCGAATTTCCACGGATTTACGTGAATATTAACGCAGCACAATTTAGATTCGTTCTACGCGAGACACTTTTTTTCTTATTTTTTAATATTTATTTTTATATTTTTTTAATTATGTACACGTATGGCATGACGTTGTTAAATCGCACGCTCGAAATGACTTCTCTCGAACAAATTATTACGTAGCTTGTTCTTCTTGTTTTTTTCTTTCTTTATTTATTTCTTTCATTTTATTCTTTTTTGTATTTTTGTTTTCCATTTCCATTGCCATTTACAAGCAATTAGGTCGGAATTAGAAAATTGTTAGGTTGTTGTTAAATAATATCCTTCTTAACGAATATAAACATGAAGCATTAATTATTGTAATGTATTGTCACGTTAACGTTTATTTTTCTATCGTTTCGTTAGAGCGTTTCTTTTTCTTTTTTTTTTTTTTTAATTAAACACTTTTAAACAAGCACAATATTTCATTTAACACGGGACAAAATATATTATTGTAATAATCCTTCAAAAACCTATTTTATTCATTTTTTCATTTCTAACTAACTTGACCTAATTTACATTTACGATTTTAATTTTGTTTCAATAATTCGTTGCCCAGTACTAAACTCAAAATTAAACAAATCCTCAAATTTATTTGTTTTTTTATCGTTTCAATTATTTATTAATTGTTGATAACGTTGCAAGCGTCTTCTCTCTCTGAATTATTATAATAAATCGACTGTAAAAAGGCTAAGACCTTTCTCGTTTACTGATAATAATAATAATAGTAATAATAATAATAATAATAATAATAATAATAATAATAATAATAATCATTTAAAAGCAAAAATAATTTATTTGGAAATAAAATATATTCGTCAAACTTATACGTGGGTGGATTGAAAAGTCTTGACATTCACATAGAAATAATTTCAATTTTCTTCGATAAAAATTCAGTTCGATATTTTTCAAACCCACTCTCGTATATTTAAGCCGTACAAAAAATTAGCGTTTAGCAATAATTGCTAACAGACAAAAATTAATTAAAATTAATAGTAGTTGAAACTAACGATAATTATAATATTCGTAGTGGCATGCACACGAAGAAAACGAAAGTATAGTTCCTTTGATGTTGTTGATTTTCGACGTAAATAACCGTCGATTGAAACAAAAAATTCCTGTAAAGAGTAGAACAAAATATGCAGGTAACCAATTATAATCGGAAAAGAATACAATTCCGATATTTTCAAACAAATATGGTTGTTGTTAAATCACCATTGGACAATACTAAATGTAATAAGTTTGTGTTTGTCTTATTCAAGCTTTACAATGTAATGTAAATATCACATTTTCTACAAAATAGAATTCTATTAATTCTAAATATTAACAAATAAATATTGAAAAAATAATAAATATATATTTGTAATGATCTGTTGTATCTATTCTCACTACTAGTATCTTTCGTATATTGCAGTAATTGAGTTAGCGGGTCTGGGGGCGAGAGGGGGGCTGTAAATAGGTTAGATATATATTCAGGTATTATAATACATGCAATGTAACTTATGGCAATTGAATAAAATCAAATAATCGATCGAGCTAGCGATCACTATATATTATGTGTAGAAATATACTTTTGTGACTCCCTGTATAATAATATAATAACAATATTATAACATGTAAAGAATATTTGGCTTATAAATGCATTGTTCAGAAGCATTCAGAAAATTAATTTCTAAATGATCGTTACCTGAGACTCGTATGTATGTTCTCTGTAATATAAATCTAATCGATTAATCATTACTCTTTACTGATGGATCACGTCTAATTTTGTTGTTGTTGTTGTTGATGTTGTTCAACGAATTTTATAAGCAAATGATTTATTAATTTTTCGAATATAAATAAAAAATAAAAAAATAAATTGTTGATGTTAAAATTGATAAATGTTAAAATAATATATTGGAATTGTGACATGAAAAAAGAATATGTTGAAAAAATACGTTTTATACGCATAATAACAACTTTGATAAGTTCATTTACCTAAATTAATGGCAAACAAAAAGGATATATTTTGATTTGTTTTTTAATTACAATGAAGAGTAGGGACTAGAAAATAAAGAAAAAGAAAAGAAAGAAAAAAATAAGATCTAAGGGAATTTAACGAGGCATAGAATTTAGAATGAAGGGAAAGATGCTAAAGTATTATACTTCTAAGTACATACAAGTTAAGTGATACCTAAACAGTGTCAAGGACGAGGAATGATGTGACCTAGAATTGACAGGCAACAAATTATGAAAATGAATGCTAATGAATAAAGAAGAAGAAGAAAAATAAAAAAAAAAATAAAAATTTGGGACAGTTCGCGAAGGTAAAACTTGACGATCAGTTTTTTTGACAATCATAGATGTTAGTAATGATGATTGTGATATTATCATCGTTAATGTGATCATCTTTCTTATAAACTTCTACAAGTAATCTATTATGAGAAAATACATTTGTTGAAATAAATAATATAATTTTTAGTTATATATATGGTGCGAGCAAGAACTTCTGAAAGATTATTTTCTATTCATAAATTCTACAATAAAATTATAATTGTCGTATTTGTATACGCAATTAAAAACAATTTGATTTATCTTTAATTTATCTAATTAGAAAAAGAAAATGATTTTTGCATGATTTTTTTTCAAACTTATATCCAGATATTCATCGTCTTGTACGATGTTTCTTTTGTGCAAAAATTTTCTGTAAACGTAACATATTAATGGCAATGCAAAAAACGAATTTTCTTCGTAAAACTTTTCTTTTTCGAGGGTAGCAACGTCTGAGAAAAATAAAGAAAATTCAATATATAGCAAAATTAAATAGAACAATAACATAAAGTGTTAGTGTTATATTTCAAAATTATTTTACCTAGAAACACAAATTTATCATTTTTATTATAAAATAAGAAAAAGAAATATTTTAGTATCAATGGTTTAAAAATTCTTTTAGAAACGAGGACAAGTGAAAATTAACTAAAATTATAATAAAATAACAATAATATAAATATAATATATACTATACATATATATAAATATCCAAACAATAAACATAAAAGAATAAAGTTTAACGAATTTTAATTAACCAATTTTAATTTTATTAACCAAATTTAAAAGTATAAATTTACCCAATAAAAAAAGGAAAACAAGGAAAAATAATATTTAATTTGAAAAGCTTGTTTGTAAAAAATGAATATTTCATAAAAATAATTAATGAAATAAAAATTTAAAAAAAAATGATATAATGAAAAAATATCATAAAACAATTATCTCTTATGGGATTTGACTGTCATTAGAGTCGTTTGAAAATTTGATAAACACATTGTGAGTTACTCGATAATCGTTTAATCGTTGAATATTCGATTGGAAAATTCAGATTTCTATTATCACTTTTAGACATTTGCTATAGATAGTTATCGGACGCAACATCTACACGAAGGGCGGGCGGCGCAATGTCGTAGGATGCGCGCGAAGTACACAAATCGCGATGGCCCTTCAGTTAGAACAAGCTCTTCTTCCAACCCTACTTCTCTTTTTCACCACACTTCCCTTCGCACCCTGTAGACAGGGCAGGAAGAGAGCATTGTTTAGACACGATTTGCAATGTACATAAATGTAAATCATCCCTTACAAAATGCACGATTCATCATTTTTCACGATCCAATGATATCCTTCCTTTATCAAATCATTTTTTTTTATTATTCACACTCCCTCTCTCTCTCTCTCTCTCTCTCCTTCTTTGTTTTTCTTTTTCTCTCATTTGCAACATATATATTAACTTTATATCCAATTTTAAATATTTTATTAAAAATAATAATAAAATACTTCCATTGAAAAAATAATATTATTGATATTTTCAATTCGAGCTTCGACAATACCAAAATACAAAAATAATCTATATAACCATTTTTCAAGACAAGTTAAACCTTTCGAAAAACTGTAAAAGATTCATCTATTTCTTTCATTTGACACGATAAAAGTTTTAGAAATGATAAAAGTTTCTACTTTAGTTGGAATATTTTTCATCATTTTTCTTCGACAATTTTTAAACATATACACACGCACACGCACACGGACAAACAGATTTACACATAAACGCATTTGTAGATAGATACATACGTTTAGAGAATTTCTTAATGATTTCTCTCTCTCTTTCTCTCTCTCTCTCTCTCTCTCTCTCTCTCTTTCAAGATGAGATATACTCTAATTTATATATTGCGTCATTGCGAGCTTTCTTTTTCTTACCTCGAACACACACGAATGTGTTCCCACTACCAACCACCCCTTCCTCCACCCCCACATCCCTCATTCCGCATGTACACACTTTCTTTCTCTCTCTCTCTCTCTCGTTCACTCTTTCTCTGTGTTATTTGCGTCTTATGTGTCATGGTCACCAGCTGCAAAGAAGAGAGCTATTCATTCTGTGCTTGGCACGACAATGGTGCGGAAGCATCGACGTATATAACGTTTGCCTATTACTGCATGCAGGTTATTTCTTTGAAAGATTCAACTACGAAATTTCTCGGATTTTTTCCTCGGCTATGCTTTAGCCCAGAATTTCCAAAACTTATGATACGCGGCCCGGTACCGGTCTATGGAAAAAAAAAAACATTGCCGACCTTTGGAAAAAAATGAGAAAGAAAAAAAAACAAATCTTTCTACTTAAGTTGTTCTTAATATTAAAAATTAATTATATTTATATTGAATTGTATTAACATATTGAATTTAATAATGCTCTTTAAAAAAAAAATATAATCTGATTTTTTATTAACCCATTTTTTCATTGGTCATAATTTAGCAAACGGGTTTTCCAAACTTGTCCGGCCCAATATCGGTTTCCGGACAAAAATGTTGATTTATGAAAAAAATTAAACAACAAAAAATATTTTAGTAAAATTCAGTTATTGTAATTATGAAACATTATTTATATTTATATTGAAACTTACAATTTGTTTTATTGAGTTTAATATATTCTACATAAAATAAATTGGTTTTTTAATTAAACATTTAAATAAAAACACAATAAAACATTTGTGAAAGATTAAAATTAGCACTTTAAATAATAATTGTATATTTTAATATTCATTATTAAATAATAAATTTATATATATATATTTATTTTTTTTTACATAAAAGTGAATCGCGTAAGCATTTAACAAAATATACCGGTCAGTGACCAAAAAAGTTTGAAAAATGCTGCTTTAATGTATCGTCGTACGATATGCAAATCCGATGCACCAATCCCAACTTTTTTCTTCTTCTTTGCACCCGCGAACCAAGAAATAATATTCAAAATTTTACAAAGTAACAAGACTAAAAAAAAAAAGATTGATCGATTTTATCAACGTTCCTTAATTCCTTGCTTTTTGTTTCAAATGAAAATTGTAAGTTTTAAATCGTAATACTCCGATAATTTACAAAAAGAATTTTAATTAAGCCTTTCGTAAAAAAGATAATATTTTTATTTAATATTATTGGTGAAAACAAATGGTATTAACTAAGCAAAGAAATAATAACTCTGATGAAATCACGTTCAAAAAATTATTTTCAATTTAAAAAAGAAGAATAATTTTATCATTAAAATGTCACTAAGTATGACATACCTTATATGTCATACAAAAACGATTGTATTTAAAACGATATTTAGAAAGAAAAAAATTATTTCAATAATAGAAAAAAACTAATGTTTCATAAAAAAAATACAAAATATCAAATATTTGTCTATTCCAAATAAAAGATCCGATTTTTAAATGATAAACATTTATCGAATAATATAAAATTGTTCATTGGTTCGAGTATTTCTTTAAAGAATCCAAAATAAAAAGAGAGAGAGAGAGAGAGAGAGAGAAAGGCGACAGACAAAGCAGGTAAATGTAAAGAAAATTTCAAAGAATCTGGCGTTGTAGGTAAGGGAGGTTAACGGGGTGGTGATGTTGTAGAGGGTTGTAGAAAGAGCCGAAGAAAAATAAAACAACAATTCTATAAATGCGTTTCGATGCATCGTGGTTTCTCGAAACAGGCTGTCAGAAACAGACGCGTCTAACGTAAAACCGTTTTATCCGAAATTCAGAAAAAGGAAATACGAAAGGCAAGAGAGAAAGATAGATAAATAGATAAAGAAGAGATAAAAGTAGAGGGTGGGAAAGGGATGAGAGAGAAGGGGGCTGGTAAGGGAAAAGCTGTAAGTTCCTTTGAATGAAACGAGTCTCGTGGGATTCGTGAAATTGCGCCGCCCAGGACACGTCCTCGACGTTACCCTCGAAAAATACATTTCCAAGATGTTTCGAAGAAAAATCAAAGTCTTAGAAAACGTATATATATATATTCGTTTGATAGATCGAAAACGAAAATCAAGACGATCTTTTTTCTTTTTCTTATTTTTTTCTCTTTTTCTTTTTTCATACCTTTCACGAATCGACAGAATTGAAAAGTTTCCATCGATGCACCCTTCGTTATTTTCTACTTTATTTTTGTTCTTTCTTACTTTATCGTTTCGTTTTGTTACTTATTTACATGTTATTTTGTTAGTTTTAGTTATTTTCTTGAAATCTTTTTGGATTTTCTTTTCTCTTTGTATTTACAATTAATTCGTTTATTTTAAACCGTAACTTTTCTATGACCTTATGTCAACGTGTTTTCGGTTTATCTCTCGCTGTGTTAATAATCGTATATAACCAATATGTATATTTATTTATATACTATGTACTATAAAGTATATGGATAAAAGGTAAAGTGTTTTTTTTTGTGTGTAGAAATATGGAGATACTCTATATTCACCTGTTCCATTTTCCCCGCTCGGCCGGATACGCGCGTCGTATCTTCCTGGACCTAGGATGTTGTCCAACACCTCCTTCTCCTTCTCTCGATAGTTCACTTTTGCCTGCGAACATCTGAAACGTCAACAAAAATTTTGTTAATAATCCAATATACCAATCAACAATTTGCGTTCACTCTAAATATATTATTGAATTCGAATAATTATTTTCTACCGGTTTTAATAACAAATTGAATAAACTTTTTATATTAATCAAACAATATTTTTTTTAACTCTTATTGTGAGGTAGAGTTAATTTCAACAAAAAAAGAAATAGTAACATCGAATGTAAAATTTTAATATGAAATTTAAAATCGATCGTTGTACGTTTACAAGTGTAATTATACTTAAGTAAGTATAATATTATTCATTATTTTTTTTTTTAAATACTGTGCTTGATTTAAAAATTTGCCACTTAAATTAACACTTGATGTTGAAGTAATTTCGATTGATAGAAAGAAAACATTAATTTAAATATTGATAAAATGAAGGTTTACTCTAACCAACCCCTAGTTAAGAATTTTAAATAGCACCTCTTTACCTTATCTTACGGTGTATAATTATCAAAATAATACGAATCTGCGTTTAATCACATTTAACAAAATTTCATTTCGTCTCGACATATATAAATAAAACTGATTATATTATCGATATCTATTGTACTATTAATGAATAAAAAAAATCATTCACAATGTTCAAAATACGTTGACAAAATTAATTTCAAATATCTCTCAAATTTAGACAAAAAAAAAGTTCTCAGAAATCGTACGGGGTTACAAAATTTCTCATCGATCGTTAAAAATGAAAATAAATTTTTCACAAGTGCAAACATACTCGGTTAAAAAAAAAAAATAAATAAAACTAAAAGATAGCAAAATAATAAATAAATCAATCAATCAAATCTTCGTGTAAACGTATGGAATATTAAATTCAAGATTACATTAATCATTCGAATAAAAACTGTATACATATAGATACATTTAGAAACGTAATATTCTTGGAAATCGTGAATATCCAATGAAAATGGAATTCCGTCGAAATGTCATAGCACTTTCAGAATACTAACTCGTCCTTCAAAGGGACGAGAAAATGCGCACGAAACGCACAAAAAAAGGAACTTGGTTGGCTGAGTGCTCGCATCCCGTATTCGAAGTTGCCTCGCGATGTTTCTCTCTCTCTCTTTTACTCTTTCTTTTTCTTTCTTCTAAACAGAAACTCTCCTATCTCATCTTGATGAGAAAGAAGTACGAAATGGTCTTGAACGGTACCCACCGCCACCGACGACAATTTTAACTTTAATCACAGCTCGCATAGGAATACTTTGCAAACGCGTTCCTCCTCGGTACTCAGCATTCGGGTAATTATTGAGATGAAACTTCCTCTTACGTAGTGTTGATTGAAAAATCTCTCGCACTATAATATTCTTTTTTTTCTGTTTTTCCTTTCCTTTTCTTTTCCCTTTTTTTATTTTTTTCTGTTTCTTTTTTTTCTTTTTTTTTTCTTGTCTTCAACAAAATATCAACTAAAGTTCTTTTTGATAGAATTTACGACAAATTTCAACGTAATTTTATGCCCATTAAAAATATAAAATCGTCGAAATATAATAAAAGTAAATATAATAAGTAATAATAAAAATAAAAAAATAATTATTGATATATTAATATATATAATATAATAATATATATAATTAATATTTTCCTTTTTTTCTTTTTTTTCTTTATTTTTCAACAAAATATTATACACTAAAGTTCTTTGATAACTTTTGGATAATTTTGATTGTAATTTTATGGTCAATCAAAAATACGACAATGTCATCGAATAATAAAACAAACAAATTATTAACATTTGAAGATTGGAATGAAATTTTAAAAAGATTGAAACATTTAACTAATGATTGAAAATAATAAAACACACAAAAATAAAATTTGTCCGTTTTTACGTATCGATAATCAAATCTCGGACTACTTTCGTCTAAGAAAATTGGAATCCTTGACACGTATCCGTAGAATCCTTTTAAAGTCAGTCAGTCTATTCCCTGAAGGGTATCTTTACAACCTTTTTCTAAATTCATAAGATGCAATCTCGACTATCTACGAGTACTAACAAAAGGGTCGAAAATCTTTCGTCTCTCGAAGTATCTGATTTTCTTCGTTAACTTTCCTTAAAACCGCTACGGAAAGTAACGCGCGAATATACTTGGGAATAAATTCTTCATTCAACTTGTTTACAACCCACACCCCCTCCCCCCTAAATCCCTCATCCTCTAAACCCCTATCATCTCTTTTTAAACAGAAAAGATTCGATCGTAATTATCCGCTCGTATCGCTTGGAGCGATTAAATAGAATATTGCATTTGGAATTTTCCAAAGAAAGACAGAAAGAGAGAGATTCGAATTAATTTCGTTGATTGCAGGAGAATAATAAAAAAAAGAAAATAAAATAAAATAATGTACACGACTAATAAGAAAAAAGAAGAAAAAAACACCGAGAAAAATAAAGAAAGAAATAAATAAAGAAAAATTTGTCATCCATGAAATTGTGACGAAATTCATCGTCTGACAATGAAGTAGCAATCAGTGACGTTAAAGGATACTCTTGAAAATACACTGCAATTCTATATACGAAGAGTTATTTCCGGTCAAGATCACAGACCTCTCTTCCTTCTACTATCTCTGATCTTTCGTTTGTAATAAAGGTAGGTATAGATAGTACTAGAAGGAGAGTAGGAGGAGGAGGAGGAGAAATAGGAATATTCTCTTTCTCTCTCTCTCTCTCTCCCTTTCCTTCTCTCTCTCTCTCCCTCTCTCTCTCTCTCTCTCTCACTCTCTTTGACAATAGAATTTTAAAATGACAATTCGGTCGAATTATCTCGGTAACATTTCCACTTACATTTTCATTCGATATTACAAAAGATTTTTCAGCCATAATTATCGGATATTCGAAGTTATTACGGAATAATGCATCACCCCGTTCAACTATACATATATTTTATATAAGAAAAAAAAGTAAAAAAGAAAAAAAAAACTGCCTCTATTTCTTTCTTTCTTTTTCCCTTTTCCTTTTTCTTTTTTCTTTTTCTATCTTTTTTATTTCTCTCTCTCTCTCTCTCTCTCTCTCTCTCTCTCTCTCTCTTTCTCTCTCTCCCTTTCTACTTTCCTCACCCTTTATCTATCTTTTTCTCTTTCTAGCTTTTGTATCCTTGTTGAAAAATTTTCAAAGCTTTGTTAGGATGATTGATTGCACAACGACAGGATTTTACGAGTCATGATCTTTGATCACGTCACAAGGAATAACGAGTGAACTTGCTTTCCACCCGAAACGTTGTCAACAGAAAACGAAACGAAACGAAACGAAACGACAACGACGATGATCCAACAGCTGACCTGACCTAGATCCTTTTGTAAACTTTCGAAACATTTTCTCTCTTCCAAAGAAAACTGTATATTAAAAAATATATCCTTTTCTTCCTTCCATCGATACTCATCTTCTTACACAGACCATCTTTTAAAATAATACACATAGACATTTACACATTAACGCACGACGTTTGTTTGTTATGTTTGTGTTTATTTGTTTATTTTTTTTTCCAAAATAAATCACCCAAAGCCGTTGAAATCAATGTTTTTTTATTTGCTCGTTCTGATTTTAAATCTTCGAAATAAGAGATCAAAGTTGATTTATTAGAGAGAGAAAGAGAGAGAAAATAAATAAAAAAGGAAAAAGAAAACTTTCATCCTATTTTTTTTTATTTGAAATCGTATTAGTGACAGAAATAATTTAATGTTTTTTTTTCTTTCGTTTTCCTTTTTTTTATAAGCTCGAAGAAATCGTACGATTTCGAATCGTTTCCGAAGTTAAAGAAAAGCTGTCTTCCTTAAAGGAGTTTACGAACGAGTTCTGAACTCAAGGTGTGGGATGAGAGGGTGAGAAAAAAGAAGATACGGAAAGAGAGAGAGAGAGAGAGAGAAATTGGTGATGCTATTGAAGGAACGAGAAGAAACTTTTAATCACGTTTATTTATTTCGTTCTCCCGTTCAAATTGTTTTGTATATTGTATCGAGAACGAAGGAAAAGCGACACCTAAATTAAATCCACACTGGAATATATTATTGAAAATGTCGTATAAAGTCAAATGAGATCCTGGGAAGTGTGTGTACAAAAAATGCATTCTGAGATAGTAACTTTTGTAATCGATGCTATGCAAGTTATTCGGGAATATGCAAGAGAGAGAGAGAGAGAGAGAGAGAGAGAGAGAGAGAGAGAGAGAGATTATTGCAAAAGTACTTTGTGTCTACATGTTTTTTCATTTCTTCGATATTTCAAATAAAATTCAATCCTTGATCTCTCGTCAAACTAAAATGAAGAAAATATTTTACATTTAATCAAAAAGTTAGCTTGGAAAATAATAAATTATTAACAATTTATATTATGAATGCATATCTATATCAATAAAAATATTTCTTTTTTTTTTTCAAGTAATATATTATAACACTTTGTAAGATAGGAATTATTTTCTATTAAGAGAATAATATATTACAACAAATATCTATTATAAACACATATCTATATCAATAAACTTGATATTTGATTAATATTTGGATATGTTGATTTTTTTTTTTGTAAATATTACACCTTATATAAAATTTCTAATTTATTTTGATTCTTAATATATTCAATCGATTCAAAAAAAAAAAAAAAACTATAACCCAAAAGCCACGTTTAAGTAACTCAAACTAGACAAAATTTTATAAAAAAAAAAAAATTAAACAAATTCTTCAAAACCAATTCAATTATTTTTAGATATATTAACATTTATCATTATTAAATATTTTGATTGTTTTGAAAGAAAGGAGGACACGATAAAATATATTATGTTTTGTCGTTTAGAATAGGAATAAGAGAACCGCAGTTGTGGTTTGGTTTGGTAAGTTGAGGTGAAGAGAGGTGAGATGAGATGAGGTGAGGTGAGGTGAGGTGAGGTGTGGCGTGGGATGGTGTTGGTGAAAGTTCGCGCTGCCCTGACATCCCAGATTTTTTGTTATTACGTGCCACGATTCTTGACGATGTTCCGGTGAAATATTTAAACCAGTCTGTAGCTCCGGGCTGATCTCTAATGAAAAACTTCCCTCCCCTGAAGCCACCCGGTGGTGGCAAGCCGCGTTCTGAACTTCCAGAAGAAGAAGAAGAAGAAGAAGGGAAGGGGTGTGCAAGGGTTAGCATAGAGAAAGAGAGAGAGAGAGAGAAAGATGGTACCAGAAGAGAACGAAGAGGAAGAGAAGGAAGAAGAGGTAGGGGTGAAGATGGGGGTGGAATAGAAGTAGTAGGGTGAGAAGGGTGTGCACTGCAAGTTAGGAGAGGCGCCTCGGACCAAGGCTATTCAAAGCTGCTTCACCCCGACCCGGACTTTGGCGCCATGGGCATCAACATACAACCTTCCATCTTTATCTCTATTCGCATATTAAAATTTCAACCCTGTTTCTTGGCCCCAACATCAACCATAGCCCCTTCTAAACAACTCTTTCTGTCTCTTTCCTTTCCTCCCCCTTCTTTTTCTTCTTCTTCTTCTTCTTATACCTTATCTAGTAAAACTTCTTCTACTTCTTCTTCTTCTTCTTCTTCTTCTTCTTCTTCTCTTTCTCTATGTTTCTGTGTCTCTTTTCTTTCCATTTTATATTCTATTTTTCGATACCCATTCTATATCTTCGATCCTTCGACACAAAGACTTCGAATCGAAAGAAGTACCATTGTACTTAACTTTCGTAGCAAAGGTGAAAATATTGCCGCTTAAACTCGTTTTCTTGTCAACTTTATTTAGAAAAACTTCGAGATCGTGTTATCTCACGATCTTTGGCTAATTTTTATACCGATCGATATTCCCTCTCAACGATCAAATCATTTTCTAAGTTCTATCGAAAAAAAGATGAAAAGAAAAAGAGAGAGAGAGAAATAGGAATGTAGTTCAAATAGTATGATGAATAATTAATATCGATTTTTATGCGCATACATTATTAAAATATCGTCAAAGTTCGAATAAAAAGTTGAAGAAAAATGAGGTAGAAAATAATAAAAAGAAAAAATATATAATATATCGAAATGATGAAATGAATTGGCCTAAAAAGTTAGTAGAATTGTAGTAATTAGATGTGGTGACAGTAAGTGACACGAAAGTTAGCTGGGTTATTCAAGAAAGAAAGAAAAAAAAAGAAAAAAGTCGGAAATACGCGTCGGTTAAATCGGCGCGTTAGTTTCACGGTTTTCAAATCGTCAGCAACTGCATCTACTACTGTTGATTCTGCTGCTGCTGCTATTGCAGCTCGTTACTTCGTACCAGCCATTTATCTATCAAGTCAGAATAACGTGTCTCTCCTACTAGTTCATATGTGTCTTGTAGATGTCAGTTTTACTGATACTCCAGGAATGTTACAGGTTCGTCATTAGTTGCAAATGAATGCCTGATGACGCTCAACTACCGGCGCTCACCAACAAGCCACCTCTTCCTCCTCCTCCTTCCTTTTTTACCCCTTTCTTTTTCTTTCTTTTTTTTTCGCATATCAAGGTAAAACCAATGCTAATTGCAAAGTGAAATCACCGACGGCTAGATACCATCCTATCCTCTTTTTTCAATCTTTCAACTTTTTCCACTGGAAATACGCTTTTCTGTGTATGCATTTCTGTAACCTAGGTATAATATGCACGTGTACGTGTGCGTCAGATCAGTGAATTTTTTCGTCCAATTAAATCATCGTGTACAGAGAAAACCCGCATCATATTTTCTTTTTTTTTTTTTTTGAAATTTCTCGATGCACGATCATTTAAATTGAATTTTTTTTTCTTTTTTTCTCTCTTTTATTTTTGTTTTTATTTATTTATAAAATCGAAACTAATATGTTGATGAAATCTACATTTTTTCTTCAGTATCAATCTAGTATTTAGAATATTTGATTGAAATTTAATTGTAAGATTGTTATTTTAACGTTTGTAAAGTGTCCAATGGAAAATTCATATTTTATTAGAAAATAGAAAAAGAAAGGATAAATTACGGGGGATAATACTTGAGAGCAGTTTGCGATAAGTGGACGTGGAATATTAATAGACGCACAAAGAAGCTGCCAAGAACGATGTACATATGCATATAGTATAGTACAGAAATTATTCTACTTCTATGATTTCAACAAAGAACTTCCATCATGACACTTTTTGGTTAATTAGTCATATTAAATCAACATAAACAACTACGTAAATTTACGTATACATACATAAATAATAAATTTAGAAATAACACTTTCACGATAATAAGACATATTTTCACGATGATGTTGTTACATTTTATTATCTTTATTAAATAATATGATAAAATATTATTTGCGTAAAAATAAAAACTAGTTAAAATCTATTGGAAAAACTATTAAATGTGCTATATATAATCAATATCGATCGTAAAAACGAATCAAACTATAATATTTGAACGCGTGAAGCAGAAACGATTGGTTTTTATTCGAGGATTGAACGTGTAGAAGAACTTTGATTACTTTTCCAAGTAAACACGATAATTTTTTATTGACATTGAAATATCCTGTCTCGTATCGTTTTCCTATCATTTTATATTCTCTCTCTCTCTCTCCCTTTAATTCTTTTTCTTCCTCTTGCATTTATTTATTTCGAAAAAAACACAATCATCGAAACGCTTCGATGATATCGAAACGATAAATAATAATCGATAAGGTCAATCGAATCGGTTCAAATATCTTTTCGAGAATCGCGCAAAACTTGAGAAACGATAGAAAAATGTCATTGGCATTAAGCCATTGAGGTTTTTGACACTGTTCCAATAACGAATTTGTTATATCGTTCCATGCACCCATGTCCTTGACTGACTTTAAGTCCAAACGATATGAAATAAGTGGAACATAAGATAATTAAACAATAATATTACGACTTACCTTGAAGAATGTAGCAGGACTGCTAGTAACAGTAGTAGAAGTTGTACTCCAGGCCACATCGCGGCGGCCTAAAATCATCAAATTTATTTCTTATTAATTTATTTGTCATCGAAAATTGTCATCTCAATAATTAATTTATTTTTGCTTTCACTTTTATTACAATGTATAATATTTCGGATTAAAAAAATATACGGTCTGGATTATTTATTTTTGTGTTTCATCCAGTAATCAAATTGCTAAATATATATATATATTTGGAGTATATTGATTAAATTATTAAGAATTTCTAAAACGTTTTTTTACTCTGAGTAATTAAATTAGTTATTCATAAAGTATAATTCTTAATAAAAATATGTGTAATGTTTACATTATTAATTGAATGTGCTGCGTAATAATTAAATTGTTAAGTATTTCTGGTATGGTTTAGTTTGAGTAATTAAATTGATGATTAAACGAATATATTCTTTAAAATGTGTTAATGTTAAAAAAAAAAATAAGAAGAGAATTGAAATTGCACTAGAAAGTTAAACTTCAATTAACACTTGTTTCACGGATGTACCGAACGTCTTCTCTTTCCGTTACTTTCTGACTTGGTTAAACTATTTACATGCGTTCATATAAGACTCACACGAGTCCATGAAAGAATACAAATAACGCAGTATATACATACGCAATAGATATTCTATTCTAATGCCAAGAAAATTATCAAAAAGGATATAATACATTTTCGAGAGTTTTCGATGCAAGTCTTTGCAAACACGCTTTATCATAATTTCACTTTTTAAACAAAAAGAAATTCTTATTGGAAATAACAATAATCAAAAAGTCAAATTATTAACACGTTCGATAATATAATCCGATTTAATATTAAATAATAACTATTAATTTTACTGTATATTTCAAATTATTACACACAATTTTTGAACATAATAAATTCATTAAATTCGTTCTTAAATAAAAAAGAAAAATATTGTAGATTTAAATAAAATTTAAACAGCTTTATCCGGATTAAAATATTTCCAAAAACATTATATATATCAAATATTTAAATTGTTTTGTTTAAATTTTATACATGCAATGATTAAAAACATATCGAGAGACAATACTTTTATATCGTTATATAAAACAAAAACAAATGTAAATGAAATAACATAAATCAAGCAGTTCTCAGAAAAATATCTCGCCCGACGATCTGTTGAAAACAAGAAACGTTTGATTTGAGAAAAAAAAACACGAACAAACGATGACCAAAATTATCAACCTATAAACGATGAAAATTTTCATTTGGCTTCATTGAAAGCAAAAGATAAGATCACAACATTGCAATAAACGACTATGATTTAATAGCCCAATAGAAATAGTGTAGTAACAAATGTGTTAAGAACGAGATCTGTTTGATTTGGGAAAGAAAAAATAGAGAAAAAAAAATTCAAGAGAAAAACAGATGATTCTGTCTTAAGAAATAATAGAAGATAATAATAATCAACGATGACAATTTGTAAATTTGGCTTCATTGAAAGCAAACAAGGACATTACTTAAGTCTGAAGAGATAAAAGTCAATTACCTAATAAAAATAGGCAAGGCTTTATTCAATAATAGTTACTTGCAAATGGAAAATATTTATTGATTATTTCCGTTCACGTGTTTCTCCGAATAAATTTCTTATTCGCATTTATCGCTGTTATATTTTCTCTCTCTCTCTCTCTCTCTCTCTTTCTCTTTCATTCACCTTTCCCACGTGATTTCATATTGTCCACTTAAATTACATTCAAAAATCCGGACAATATTTGATAAATGCTAAAGCATTAAACAGTGGAAAATTATTTTGGCTTAGATTCACGCCAACTATTTTTGACATCAAACCGGTAAATACTTAAGTAATAGAAATATACATATTTCTATAACAATAAATAATAATATCTAAATAAAGTATTTCGATAAAAAAAAATTCAAAATATAATCGAAAAATCTGATTATCTTTGAATATAAATTTGACTTTATACGATTTAGAAAAACTAAAGAAGATTAAATGACACTTTAAATAGATCAATGCGATATTGAATTATAAAATCTACGAAAAATATTCAATATTATATATATATTTATATGATCTCTATGCAAGCGTTATCTTTTAATACACTATCATTCCATTAAATACTTGATCTTCTTTCAACATAAGTCCCATTCGAGGTAATGTATTTTTATCCTTTCCATTTTTCATCCCTGTTCTTCTTTATCTTTTTTTTTCTTTCTCCTTCCTTTCTTTTTTTTTCCGTTGAACACGCGATGATTAAAGTAATCCGACCCTCTTTCCATTCCTCTCTCTTTCTCTCTCTCTCTCTCTCTCTCTCTCTCTTTTCTGTCTCTCATTTTTTCTAATATAGGCACAAGTATATAAACGGAATGATATAACCGCGATGAAACGCCTAATCCCGAAACGAAGTTAATACTCTTGAAAGATTACGTGCTCAGATTCTTGGAAAAGAAGAAGATGGTTGTCGTGTATCGAATATTTAATTGGATATTTTCTTAGAAGTGAATCTATATCGTTTATATTCAGGTAAAAATCACTAACTAATATTTATGCCAATTTGTATTATTGCTAATCAAACAAATTGTTGGTTTTATTTTAAAATATCCCAAAATTAAATACCTGATACATAAGTTAATAAAGCATATTAAACAATTAAATTAAATTTTAGAAGATTTAGAAAATTATTGTTAGTTATTGAAACAGAAAACATATTTAGGATAAATATATCCCATATATGCTTTAAAGGGTTAATTAGATAATGTATATGTATAAAATATTAAAGTAGAATATAACGTATGCACTTACTTTTATAAGATTAATATGAAAACTTCATTAAATTATTTGCCTTATCGTAAAAAATTAACATTATTGTTGGAAAAAATGATAATCGTAACCAATATAAATATAATTAAGAAACAAAGACCGATAACCATTTACGTATATCAAAAGTAATATATACTATTACATACATACATACACTCATATTTGAATTTCTTTCATTTACCGGTATCTGCACAAATTCTAACCTAATTAATAATATTTCAATAATAAATTACGTTAGATGTATTTGGTCTTATATATGCAGCTCATATATACACGTATGCATATGTATATCACTCTCCAACAGTACACACACTCGCGCACATATGCATATCATTTGCATAGCAACAAAATCCGCACATGTACGTATAATCGAAATAAATTTGATACTTATTTAACCGTTTTTAGTTCCAGAGCTTTTGTCTAGAGAAATTAGTAAGAAAAAAATTATTAATTATTGAAATCGTGAGTTATATGCAATATTCTTATCGCAGAAATGAATGAAATTAATAAGTAAATCAATGTACACCAATTTACGCGATAAAAATGCAACTTGCGTCAACATACAAATTCTCACAAAATTGAAAGAAAAACTGGGACAAGCAAAATGCTTTATTTCAGAAGGAAATTATACAAATTGATAGTGACTCGATGACAGTCAAAGAAGAGAAATAGCAGAAATGCAAATACGCCGCGAGGTACCTTTTTTTTCGCACGCCGGAAACCTGCAGATGCCACGAGGTGTAGTTCGATCTGCAATTTAACTTAAGGATACACTTTTCCTCGTCGTAGATACGCCTTGACTTCTCGAGTACACGACCTGGACCCTGGAATATTCTAGTAATCCAGTCATGTGACTGTTCGTAAGGTTGTGAGTGCTATTACCCGGGCTGATGAACGCTAGGTAGCCGACAAGTTAAGGGGGTCTCGCACTTAGGCGTGTAATTCTGTGTTTTCCTTGAACTATACTTTAAGATGCAACCAGCCCAATGCAATAACTTGGTACTGTTTATACTTAGCACTTAGAATTCTCACAAGAACAATCCCGATATACGAGAACTTACCGAGTCGAACGAAACGTACGCTAATCCGAAAATTACCATTAGAACAAATCCAACGTAGAGTAACTGTATCTATGCACAAACGATCTATTTAGCTAGCAGACCTGCACGGAAGTGCCTAAATGTCCTGCTCATGTACACGGCCCAACTCACGGCACTCCACTCTTACCTCACATGCCATTAGACGCCTACTGAACTCTACTAACGACACATTTATTAAAACAATTCGATGCAAAGTACAAATTCCCTCTTTACGGGTTAAATAACTCGAACAGGTTTTTAAAAGTGTCGGATTGTGTCATACAGCTCGATAACGCTTCGTTCGTTTATCTACGTGAAATACCGAATCATCGTGATCATGCTGCTCATTCGTTACATTCGGATCCGAGCGCGTTACGAATTGTGACCATCGTGACCAAACATCCCGACATATTTCAACACAATAAGCGAACAACGCGATAGCGCTGCGTTAAGCTAAAACGATTTAATATCGTTTATACGTCTCTCAGTGTTGGAAGAAGACTAACAATAAATGTGAAAATAGCTACACAGTAAACTAGATTAACTCCGAATCACCTTTACAACGAACATAAAGTCAATGTGTTTATAAATTGAACCACGGAGCCTAGATAACAGGAGGGTGATAGCAATGTATTACAAATGTCTAAAAATGAGGGGACAGATCTTTTACCACTAGAGCGCGTTAGTGTGGCTAATGTCAGGTTTTTAAAACCTTGTTTATTATCGCGGGAATGTAACAATTGTACTCACGCGTTAGTCAAAATAAATTAACCAAATCTTATAATTAACGTTAAAAATAGCAATAAGAAAAAATTTGTTATTATTTTACAATCATTCCCAAGATATTATCATCAACTTGTTGTGTAAATCTATTCAATTTTATCTTACCTAGTCGCAGTTGAGTAAAGGATGGAAAACTAAATTTAAAAAGTCCGATTAAAAGTAAATTGTAATTTATTATCGTAAATTGCACTTTTTACAAGACTAGAAATTTCTATAGCATAAGTAGAGTTAAAAAACATTTGCATCATTGCATTGTTTTATATTAGTAATTAATAGCCATCAATTAAGGCTATATTACCTGTGGTACAGTGAATAAAGACGTATTTCTCTGATTTAATTTAGCATTTTTATTACGATCCTTGATTCGTCCATTTATACACCCATGAACAATACGTTTATTTACCATTTTTAAATAAATATTACTTTTTATAAATTAAAAAAACATTAATACAATTGCTAATGATGTAGTATTGTCAACATTTGTCAATGAAAAATATGACGTTATAAACCTAACATTGGCGAACATAACGAAACCTAGCGGCGTATTTTCGAAAATGATCTTTCCTTTTTTCCAGTCGCGTTTACTGTATAATTTCTTATGTTGATCGCCCTCCTGGTATGTAGGCTTCATGAATTCAACGATGAGATTCTTAATAGAAATAAAAGAAACAATAACATTGAAATATAGACACAGGCTGAGGAATGACGTATGTAACATATGTTTAAACAAAACATTAAACAACCGGGAGTTCGTTTTTATTTTGATTACTTCTCCTCTGCCTTTCCTACCTTTCTTCATCGTCATTCTTCTTAGTTTCTAATATGTTTTTTTTTTACGTATATATATTTTTCTCTCTCATTTATCGTTTCATTTAGATTAGATATAATATTTAATATTCTTTTTTAACCGGTACTCTAATTAACCTTCTGTCGGTATGATGGATTTTACTAAACCATGGGGATGTTATTTTTCAACGTTATTGGTATTTAATAAATTAGAAAAAATGTATTAGAGTACTCTTTAAGGTTTCTGGAATATATTATCTAATAGATTATTTTTTGTGTTATTATTTATAATTTTATTTTTAAAAATAAAAATATTTATTAAAAACATAGCAAGACTTACGCGGTACCCCTCTATGTAGGGGTTAATTATATTTCAATAATTATTTGCATTAGACGTATGTATGTGTTTCGTTTTATATACGATGCTCATATATATATACACGTATGTACATACATACATATATTACATACAAGTGTATAAGCTTGGTAGTAAGTTCCGAGTTGTAAGCAAAACCGAGTCATTCAGTACTCGGGGATGCAGTCTCGTGTGTTCGTCAAGTCCGGCCATCGTTTATTTTCACCAACGACGTTCTCCTACAAACTTTCATAAAGGTTTGGTTAAACGCGCATGAAAAACAATTTGCGTAACGAACGCGAGTGCTGCAAGTTCCGTTAACGGAATGGGAGTGTTGGTCTGGTTTTAAATGGTGGGTGGTAAAACCCTACCAACTGTTTTTCTTTTAAGGGTAAAAATGAAAAAATCGAAAAAAGAAAGAAGTAATTTCTTCAGGGAAAGAAAAATAAATAAATATAAATATACATATATACATATAAGACAACGATAAAACTGTTCCAAATGGTTTTACCCTGTTAGTTGAAAGTAAAAAAAAAAAGAAAAGAAAGAGAGAAAGTATCTCTCTTGAGTAGTAAAACGATCAAAAAAGTAAGCGCAAAGTTTCAAAGAGTATCTTTAAATCTGATAACGATTATGACGAGATAAAATGAGCAAAAGAAAAGTTTATCCTTTCGATAACTGCGAAGAAATTCGAAGGAACGTTTAAATGTTCGTTTTTTGTTTTTGTTTCTCTCTTACATCTTTGTACCTTCTTCTTTCTTACTTTCTTTTATTTCTAATATTATTTTTCTTGTTTTCGATTAAGTCAGTTACTCAAAGTAGAGTAGTTTGTATATTCTTGGTTTTCTCTCTTTGATCTAATGTATTTATTTACGAGCTCTAGTAAATTAATTATTTACTTGAAATAGTTATCTTTGCTTCCAAGTAAAATCATTTTGTCCGATTATAATGACTGATAACTAATAAGAAAAGATGTACGTCGAAATGTTGAAAGAACAAAAATTGTTAAAATTATTCTTTGATTTTAGTAAAGCTTATGTAATAATTTATTTTCACTATTACAAAGTATAAAATGCTCGATAAAAACTCGACACTATAGAAATGTGGAAAAAAATATAAAACGAAACAAAAAACATTTTAAAAACCCAAATAATTCAACGAAGTAAATATTTACGTAAAGAAAAAGAAGTAAAAGGAGGAAGAAGAGGAGGAAAAGAAATAGAAGAAGTAAGATTTTCCAATACGTTGTCCCTTGAAATTATTTCTACGCTATTATTTCATTTGTATGCTAAATTCTCGAGGAAGGATAACTCCATTAGAAAGGAAAGGAAAGAGCGAGTTGGTCGACGCGCGTTATCCGACTCATAGGATAGAATTTTGTTTTATTTGCACATCCTCAACCCTGTCGTTTGCTTCTACTGGAGCCTACTGGAAAATCAGACTTTCCGTAAAATTGAATTCTGAATTTTGGAAAACGCTTTCCTTCGCTTTCTTTCCGGCTTGTTTGTTTAACGAATCTTCGACGATTCCAATGAATTTTACATTTTTTCTAATTCGTTGTTTTTCTTTATTTATTCACATCAAACACACAATGAAACTGAACGTGTTCACGTTTAATAACAAAATTAAATGCATTGTTTCTCTAAATACGTTTAAAAAAAAAAGAAAAAAAAGAAAGAAAAAGATGTTTCTGTTTCAATTCAACGGTTTTCGAACTTTGCTCTTTTCCATTGACCGTGTGACCGTTGAAAGATATATAAAGATAAAAAAGAAGATAACAAAAAAATTAACTGTGAGTTTTAAATGATAAATACAATGCGATAACCTATCAACGATATTTCTATTTCTTTCTTTCCTAGCGTTTACTACAATTCAAATCATTTTTTATCTAGTCGATACTATATGTTGGGTGTACGATCATGCACTGGTTTTCACTCCCGTACTATGCAAAGAAATGCTATCATTTTCCACTTCCACGTTATAAGGGCAGAAGGAGTTGATCCAAGAAAAACACACCCTAATTATGTTTAACTGAAGATATATATAATATTTGTTATATACAGCAGATTAGCGTGATGCTCGGACCCTGTATCACTATCTGCCTTAATTTGCTTACTTCCTACTAGTAGTAACTAGTCACAGAAGTGTTTAATGTGTTGTACATAACTGATAATGTGCTGATCAACTGACTATGATTCCGCCGAATATAGATCAAACTAACTTGACTGAAATTGCTAGACCAACTGACTGGGCCAACTTGCTGGATCAACTGGATCAACTGGACTGCAATGATCTTTCCCTGTTACTAATACTTTTCCCATCTAAGGTCATCGTTGTACCTTTAGGGTAGGAGTAGCCGATGAAAGATATTCCATTATAAAATGAGTAGAAATAATACATTTTTCGTACGAAAATTTCGGTATCTTTGGGCCCATCTATTACTAAAATATCCCTATTATCGGTTGGACCGATAAGGAAATTTCTCCGGATGCCCCAACAAAGGACGTAACAAACCCAATAAAAATATTTCTATCGTAACCGATATTTTTTGCATGTTCCAACAAACGGATAGAACACTATACACGAACTAGGAATCATTTGGAAAGTAAAAGAAAAAGAAAAAGAGAGAAAGAGAAAGAGAAAAAAGCTTTGGTAAATCGAAACTGTATGGCCGTTTCAAAGTGGCAAGTTCGAATCCGAGAAGGGAGAATCGGACTCACAAAGATCTTACTCGAGAACAAAATGTTCCACTGTCTGTAGCAATAGTCAAGGGATTATATACTGATTGCTTGCTCCTACTCGACTGAGGGACTGCTTGGTCCAAACTATAGCAATACCTTTTTACATTCTCTGTATCTCTCTATCTCTCTCTCTTTTTACCCTACCCCCAACCTAAACTCTAACACATATCGTATTTTAGTATTATATTTTTTTTGGCAACACGATACTGAAGTAGCAATCGAACATTAAACATATTTTAAGATTAATATGTAAGGGATTATTTCATTATTAGTATTGGAGAAAATTAGTTTAATTACAAGTTAAAATAAATTGTTTTCAGTTAATAATTGATTTATAATATATCTTAAAAGATAAATGTATATCTTAAATCATAAATGAAAATAAATACAAAAATCAAAGTAACTAAGGTTATATGACTCTCTTATTTAAAAACAACAAAATATTCTTTTCATCAAACACATTTCCTTTTTTTTTTTAATATAGAATACTATGAAGATTATATTCATTTTCGTACAAAGAATTACTTTACTAATTTCATGAAATAAATATTTAAATAAAATAAAATTAATGAAAAAAATAACACGCTATCGGTAATTTTTCAATGAAAAATTCTTTCATCACATACTGTGATGTACACTTTTTCGATACAATTTTATCATATTCATCATAGAGAAGAAAACTACACGAAAAGAATAATATAAAAAGTATAATTTTCTAGAAGAAAAAAAATGGTCTTTGAAATAAAGGAAAGGTTGAATTCAATATTTAAGGTATAAAAATGACATATAACATATTAGGGAACGTATGTGCGTATAGAAGCAACGTCGAAGGTCTAGAACGTAATAGATTTATGGAGGCATTATTTCTATAATCAATCTTCAAACACGATACTAATATGAAAGGACAAACTTTGTCGATACGTGTACTCAGTTCGGCCCGATTTATCGGCTGGCATCGCTCTCGACGTCGAATATTTTCTGGGTATAACATGTTCTAGACCAAACACGCTGTAAAAGAAGAATTGAGTTTGAGACAGTTGAAGAGGACGAACGATGAAGGACGACGACGAGGACGACAACGAAGAAGAAGAAAAAGAAGATACGTGGTCTCGATTTAACAACGAAGGAAGAATGATGCATCGACTTTTATTCTCATTGACAAGATCAACGAAATAATTCTTATTGAGAGATCAGAAGACGATAGGTATGAACGTGGAACGAAGGAAAATAAAAATGATTTAAACGAAAGAATACCGTACAAGATTAAGGAATTAAAATGCTTGTGTAAAGGTCAAGTGATATAAAGAGTTGATAAAAAGAAAAGAAAAGAAAATTAAAAAAGGAAATACATGGAATATAAACGAAAGAAATACACTAATGCATTGAAAAAAATATTTCTGCTTTAATAGAAATATTGTAATTTGAGAAACGTCAATTAGTCCTCTCTTTGGAGCAAGGGGTTCGAGTTCTTGCGAATTCGAACAAACCCTTTATTCCATTACTAACGTCAATTTGTCGCGTTAAACGTCCGTCCGTCATCCGTAATTTCAACGCGTTCTTCTCCGTTATCCCTTTCCACCAATGAACGTCACGAAAAACGATACCAAGCTGCCGCGCAAAACCGTTATCTTCGACGTCGACGAATTTTTCAGGAAAAATTTCGTTCTCTTTCCCCTTTTTTTCATATTCTCGTCAACGAAAATATTTTATTCCTTCATTATTCTCTCTTTCTATCATTGACAAAAGAAAAATATGAGGAGAAAAATTAACGAGGTATGAACCGGAATTCAATTAACGAAGCTACGATCCAGTTCGACGGAACATCGAACATCGAACGTTGCCGATACGCGTTAAAAGGAAAATTCTTTCTTCAATCAAATAACGGATGACCGGAGTTCAATAATACGAACATTTTCTAATGACAGATGTTACGATGTATTTCATTCGTTTCACGTATTTTTCTATTTTTTATTATATTGTAATTATTTGTATCTCATTTTAAATGATCAAATGTATCGACACAAATTTCTCAAAAAGCTCAAATAATTCAAGAATATTTATACGAACTTACGAAAATGAATGACAAGCCTTAAATTCATAAAATTAAGAATATTTGTTAACAACTAATCTTACTACATTTTACGTGATTTATGTAAATACGTTTTAAATTTATAAAATGATCATAGAGAAAAATATAATAAAAATATTCAAACGATATAAATATGAAAATTATTTCTCGATGTCAAGCGAATCAAGCAAATATGACAAACGTAATTGTTATTTGTCTTCTACTTCGATTAATTCGACAAATTTCCAAAAGGAAAACATCCTTCTCTCTCTCTCTCTCTCTCTTGTACCCACCAAAAACACACACACACACATATATCTATATAGAAATAAGATAAATGTTCTTTAAAATAACAAACACCAAAAACTTTTTACGAAAGATGCACAAATACTTTACAAACAACCTAACTCACCCCTACCTTTAACCTCCCCCCCCCCCCAAAACAAAAAAAAAAGAGAGGAAGAAAGAAAGAGAAAAATAAAGAAAAATATAAATATATATATATATATATGTATATATAAAAAAGTAATCTTTGAAATCTCTCTCTCTCTCTCTCTCTCTCTCTCTCTCTCTCTCTCTCTCGTATCGCTTCGCCGAGCAAAAATATATTCGGCAAGGAGGAAGGAAAACCCCGAGAGCACACGACACTCCCTGCCTGGATCAAACTTTTCACCTCGTGGCGCTGATCGGAGTCCAGAAAGCTATGCGAGTGTGAGTAAGAGAGTAACAGCGAGAACGAGAGAGAGAGAGAGAGAGAGAGAGAGAGAGAGAGAGAAGCAGAAAGAAGGAGGCTGCAGCCACCGCCACCACTGGCACTACTGTTACCGCTGCTACTGTTACTGTTACTATTACTACTACTACTATTACTATTACTACAACTACTATTGCTGCTACTGCTGCTGCCGCTGCTGCTGGTGCTACTAGGTAATTATACTTTCATCTACGAAGAGAGGAACGATCCGCATATTTGAAAGCGTTGATAAACGTCACGGCAAAGTCCGGCACAGATTCTCATATTTCTTTCTCGTGTAACTTTTTCTCTTTTCTTTTTTTTCTGTATTCCCTTTTATCCCATCTTCATTTGGATCCTCTATCTGTCTTTCTCTTTCACTCTAGTCATCTCTATCTCTATCTCTCTCTCTCTCTCTCTCTCTCTCTTTCTCTTTCTCTCTCTCTCTCTGTATTTCTCCGCCCTCTGTACACAGAGACACATGTACACGTACGTGCGCAAATATGTATTTACATATATGTGTATAGATGGTGTGTATGTGTGTGTATGTGTCTGTGTGTATGTGTATGATATCTATGTATGTAATACCTACGTAAGTAAGGTCTCCCGCGCTCTATCCCGACATCTTCACTTCCCTCAAAAATAGTTCACTTAATATCTTTCCTTTCTCGGTATGAATTGAACGAATTGGTCGGGGCAAGGTTCGAAAATTCGAGAGCAGTAGTAAGCAAGGAAGGAAGGAAGGAAGGGAGGGCAATGGAATTTCACAGAATCCGTGAAACTCGCTGTTACCCTGGTAGCCGAGCCCAGAGGGCGATGGAGGGTTGCCCGGAGCCTGGACCACTCTCCAAGCGGGACGACAAAGAACGTATCGAAAGGAGGATGAAAAGAGATGAAGAAAGATGAAATATAGAGAAGGAAAAGGAGAAGTAGTAATAGTAGTAGTAGTAAGAGTAGTAGCAGTAGTACCAGCAGCAGCAGCAGCAGCGAGGATATATTTGAAGCTAGGGAAAATCGATCGAGAAAGATCAAGATAGAATAAAAATGTGATGTTCTTACCTGGAGATAAAGATGGTCCTAAATAATCAGGGTCCTCTGTTGCTGTGATTCTGGCATGGTGCTGTCCGGTGTGCCACTGGAGCTCCACTCGATTCGTCGAAAGGGTCTTACCTCGGGAGGTTCGTCTCCTGGACTGCCGTCGTTGAAGAACCCACAGGCACTCACATCTACTACCTGGTTGCTGGCGCGCTATTGATCCCGGCCCAGACACCACCACCGGCCCACGCAGACGCTTAGCGTTGCCGCGTCGCTTTAGCAACGTGACGTCATTCACCACCCCGTATCCCTCCACGCCAGATTTGCCACATCCTCATCCTCTTCTTCTTTCTCCACCTCCTTCTATTCCAGCTTCTCCTCCACGTCCTACTCTTCCTGGTCTCCCTCTGGCTTCTCCGTCACTATCACCTCTTCAACCTTCCCTGTCACGAGCCGCTGCTAACCGTCCACCTCTACATCGAGAAAGAGAGAAAGAGAGAATAAGTGAGAGAGAAAGAGAAGGAGAGAGAGAGAATGAGCGAGAGGAAGAAAGAGAGAGAGAGAGGGAGAGAGAGTGAGTGAGCCTTTTACTTACGGATCCTACAGTCCTCTCCGATGCACCCGCTCCACCAATAACCACCTTTTCCCGTAGCTGACCAGAGAGCGAGCGAGACGGAGTAAAAGATGCCAGGGGGTGCCCATGCTACCGCTCTCCTACGAGGATCCTCACGCAGGAGGAAACTTTGGTCTCTCGGGTCAAATGGCTCACAACTGCGCCTAGGCTTTGATAAAGGCAACGGCTGAAGTGGGATTTTTATTATACCATACGGAACTTTTGTCCTCTCCGTTGTCGTTGTCTTCGTCCTTGTCGTCATGCTGCTGCTGTTGTTACTGCTGCTGCTTCTGCTGCTAAGACTGGAAAGAGAAACTGAAAAAAGAATTAGAAAGAAATAGGGGATGATACGAATATTATCTCGGACGAATTACCCTCGGGTTTAACGCGTCGAGACTCTGATGCCTGATGAAATTGCTTGAACATTATTCTTTTACGATCTTCTTCCTCGATGATCAAATAAATAAATATTATTACTTACTCGATTCTTCTTCTTTTCTCAATTTTTTGATCGTACCTTCAATTAACCTTAAAAGTAAGAAACCTAAGAGGTTTTATTCGAATATTAAGTGCGATCCACTTCGGTCATATTTGATTGAAATCCCAAGATGGATGATTTTCGATCATAAGCACTTACCACTTACAAAAATCCCATTATTCTTAGGTAGAAATTTGGACGTTGAAATATTTCCCGAGTCTGCACGTATTTCTACCTAACATCCTCATAAAATGATCTTTGCAAGGATCGCAGGTAACGTTAGAAATATTTATCTATTTTTCATCGACGACCTCGAGATAGCTTGAGATACTTCGACTGTTATTACCTTACTCGTGTTACGAGTTGGCATGAATAATCCAAAGATTCTGTACAAACTTTTAATCACGCTTTAACATAAAATAATAATTCCATGTGGTGATGGTGGTACTGATGATGGTGATGGTGATGGTGATGGTGTTGACGGTAGTTAGACGCAAAAGAAAATGTTTCTATAGCTTTTCGCTAAACTTTTCGATGGCACATTAATGCGAAGCAACCTTTGGCACGGATTCGCGAATAGAATACATTTTTTCTTATATCTTTCTTTCCCCGCTTCGTTATTTTTCCTTTTAAAAATTGTATATATATATATATGTGTGTGTGTGTGTGTGTTTGTGTGTGTGTTTTATATTTATGTAGTATATATTTACGTCTATCATTTTATATACCAGATGCCAAAGGAAAAGCAAAAGAAGTTTTCTTTTCTTGTCGTCCGAACTAAATTGCATCTCGCGTAATTATGAACTTGCTGATACGGTTTACAATGCGGCAGATATTTTGAAAAAATTTTATGAAGAATAAAATATCTTCTTCTTTTCTTATTTTTTCATCTTCAATGCGTTATTATTAACGGGACTTAGAAAAACTCAACATGTAATTAAAATTTCCTCTTTATTCTTTGAAAGATAAATCTAACTAAATCGTTATAACAAAGAATATTCATCGATAAGTATTGAAAGTTAACGAAAGATTAAATTCAAACTGGTTGCAATTATGACCAACCTTTTCTTTATCACTTCGATCGTTATTCTATTTTCTTTTTCTTTTTTTTCATTATTTTCTAATTAAAAATTTGTTAATCCGAATATTTCGTCAAAGAGTATTTTTAATCCTTTAGCGATCTATTAGTATAACTAGTTTATGCGATGCTCAACTTTTATATATAATCTACATTTAATTATTAATTAAACAATAAAAACACATTTACGAATATTTTGTAATTATCTGTTGTTACGAAATATTAATTTAATTTCATTGGAAATCTCTTGGACATAACGAAGCTAAAAGATATAATCATAATTAAAATAAAAATACTAATTAATGTAAACAATTGCAATAACACAAAACAATGTTTCTCGTACGTTCTTACTTATATACATTCAAATAGTTGTTTTTCTTTCAAAGATTATCGACGGAGAAAGAGAGTGAGAGAGAGAGAGAGAGAGAGAGAGAGAATGTCTATAAAAGAAGTTTGAAATCTGCCTAAATATAATCAAACTAAAAATAAAACATTTATGATTAAAAATAACTTGTTCTAAATCCAAACGAAACACATTTAACCTGCTCTTAACCAAAATACAATTTCAAATTTGCATGATCAAAAGAGTATCCGTAAAAAAGAAACATTACCAAACAATTCGTATTTATACAATAAAAAAAAACGATTATAAATAAATAATAATAAATTAATTAATAAGATAATAAATTATGTAAAAAATATTAACAAAAATACCCCCACCATTCTTTCATCGTCAACTTGTATGATAACAAAGCTTTTATCGACATGGATGATAAATTGTATAGAAGTGAAATATGTATGTTGACTATTGTGTTCTCATTTCAATTCTTTCATACTATTCTCTCAACACTATCTGTAGGTTGATATAGAAATGAAAAAATTTTCGTATAGATGACGCCGCAATCGCGTTCTTCGTATATTCAACCGCCATATTAGCTTACACTACACGCATGCTTTCAATGGCGTCTATGTTCTTGAAGTTTCCAGAAAATTTTTCGAACGTCGGCAAGGAGGTTTCGTTGTTGCATAAATAGTAACGACTGACTTCCGAACGGGAAGGTTTTCTTTACAAGTGTCTTAGTTAAGGAGTTCTTATATTTATCTCAGAAAACATTCGCGTACTTAGATTAGCATTTCTTGCCTTTAAATTTGACTTATCACGTAAAATAACGAAGTGTAACTGTATTAAGTATAGAACTGTCAGAAAAAAAACTAGTTTCTAGTACTATCGCTCAGTTACGCATTGCCGATCGCCTTTAAATAGTAATGTAAGTATCCTTACTTTCCTTCAACTTTATATCATTTATGTAAATGTAATTCTTGTTAATTTTAAATTATATTTTTATATATTTTATTCAATTTTTAATATTTTTATTATATATCAAGTTTTATACTTCCTAGGTTATGTTACATGTACTTTTTTTTTGTTCTTTGTCAAAATGATTTTTTTTTTAAATCACTTATTCTATAACGTTAAAATAACTTTTATGAATTTATTATTGTTTCATAATTTGATCTGCTTGTTAAAAAAAGTATTTAAGAAAAGAACTCCAATGATTCATATTTTTATATAATAAAATAATCATAAAATAAATAAACTATAGCTATTTATGGTTCTTATAGGTTGTCTGATGACTGTATAATATTGTATTTTATTTGAGTAAAATAAAATATTTCTCACATATATCACATTGTCTTTGTATTTGTTTAAATAATAATAAGAAATTGTTTTGTATTTTCAGAACACAGTAGTCGTATTCAATTAAAATACTTGTTTTAGTTGAGTTTTACTGTATTAATTTAGTTTTATCAAAATGGCAAAGTGGGGAGAAGGTGATCCACGCTGGATTGTTGAAGAAAGGCCTGATGCCACCAATGTTAACAATTGGCATTGGTAAGCGCATATGATTTGTAAATATAAATCACTTATTATAATAACAATTACTAATTTTGTCAACAAATTGTAGGACTGAAAAAAATGCTTGTGCTTGGTCGCAAGAAAAGATTAAAGATCTTTTCACAAATGTGATCATTGACGGTGATGGAGGTAATGCAAGATAATGATACCGACGAAGAAGTAATAACACATTTATTTCAATTTTGTGATTTATTGTTTTTCAGTATCCTGTAAGATTACAGAAATTGAAAAATGCGAAGGAGAGGCCGTAGCTAATAATAGAAAAGGAAAACTAATTTTCTTTTACGAATGGAATATCGTGCTAAAGTGGACATCACTTGATAAATCGCATAAAGATATTGAAGGGAAAATTAACATTCCAAATCTATCGGAAGAGAACGACATAAGTGAAGTAGATGTAAGTATTTTTTATTAATTCAAGTCTATCCTCATATTCATATTTTTTTTTTAAATTGCATTTTAAATATTTTATTGTATTAAGTTTGTACTAGTATTTGTCACTTAAGTGACAAATCATTTATTCCATTACAGATTGAAATTACATTGAATGATAGCACTGATGAAGGTGAAAAGGTAAAACATTTCTTGCATACGAAAGGAAAAGAAGTAATAAGAGAAAAATTAAAGAAATATGTGTCCTCTTTGAAAGAAGGTACGAACGAATGAAAACAGAAACAAAAAAAATATGAAAATATGTCAATTTTATATATTTTAACAAATATTTATTTTGTAGAATTCACGAAAGGAATGATACTGCCTAAAAAAGATAATGTAAGTGATAATATTACAAACATAACATCAGGCTTTAACGTTAAAGTGAGTATCAAAGTTTGTCATTCACTCCTTATTAAAAACAAAAATAATTCATAACTGTATTCTTAATACAATTCCATTTTTTTCTTTATAGATGCAAATGAATATTGCTCCTAAACAAGCCCAACAAAATAATATATTAGGATGTAAAATTTCAACCACTACTATAAAACAGCAACAAAAGTTCCAATGTAGAGCTGAAGAATTTTACAATGTGTTTACTACGTTAGAGGTAATTTTATATTTAATATTAATTTCTTATTTATATGAAATGACACATACGTTGATTAATTTTTGTCTTATCTAATATTTTAGATGGTTCAAGCCTTTACGAAAGGTCCTGTAAAACTCGAACCGAAGAAACACGGAAAGTTCGAATTATTTGGTGGAAATATATTTGGAGAATTCATAGAAATTTCTCCTACGAAGATAGTACAAAAATGGCGCTGCAAACAGTGGCCATCGGGACATTTTAGCGAAGTAACTATTAACATCTGTGAAAAGAATGATCATACGGAAGTTAATCTAATTCAAGTTGATGTTCCATCAAGGTAATTAATTACATCTTTTTATAATTAATTAATTAAATATTTATTTAATTTATTATAATATTGTACAAAAATATTGTGCTCTTACAGCGAAGAGGATTCAACAAAAGCGAATTGGGAAAGGTATTATTGGGATGCTATTAAGCGAACATTTGGATTTGGATACTTTATGTGATCTAAATTCGTCCTAACGAATATTTATTTATTGATAAGTAGAACAATTGCGAATCGCACGCAATCGCCCTTTGTATACTGTCACACGCGTTATTCGCTTTGTTGACTTGCGGATTTTAGAAGAGAAAATGGCTGATCGAAATTAAGAAAAAAAATAAGAGAACATTTTTATTCGTATCCAAATACAAATGACTCTTTTGCTGTTATGTATTTTCGTTGTACGTACGTACTACCGTTTATACATTGCATTCAAAAAAAAAAAAAACTGATAAAATCAAGGAAAAACAAAGAATAGGAACTTATATTATTGCGGTCTTGATATCAACCTGACACAGAAATGTACGTCATTATTGATGGTGCATGTGTAATTTAAATAAAGAGAAAAGGAAGAAGAAATAAAATACTGATGTATGATAAATCTATTTTGTTTTGGAAAATTTCCGGGATAAAATTTCTATTTTTATTATCTAATCTTAATATCATAAATTAAGATATTCAAGACAGTATAATTTCTAGTTTCATATTTCCTCAAATTGCATTCTTCCAATCCTGTATTTCCACAAAAGTAAAATTATGATGATCGTATTAATAAAAAAAAGAAACCTAAGTACCCAATAAAAAGTCATATTATTAAATAAAAAACATATGTTCAATTGTGTGAATAATAAAGCCCGGTTTTCTCTGGACTCTCTCACACTTCATTTCTCACGATCTTACAAAATAAAGAAAAAAAAATAAGAGGAAAGAGAAAGAAGGGATCTCTTTAGAGTGTTCTTCCCCTTGATCCATCTCTATCTCTCTCCCCTGATTTTCTCTCTTCCTTCGAGAGGGTAAGTTCCCCCAGCGTTAAACGAGAGTACACGAAGACGTAAGTCCTTGGTAATCGTGCTGATAGTCGTATTCGTCTTCGTCGTCGTCATCGACGGGAGCGGCGGCATGAATGGGCCGAACCAGGGGCCAAGTGCGCGCGCCTTCGAAAATCAAAATCGATGTAGTCTAGTAGGAGGACTGTGTCGCCACCAGCATTGCAACTACCACCACCATCATCACCACCACCACCATCACCACCACCCACCACCATCATCATCACTACTACCAGAAGAAATAGTAGCATCAGTTACACTACTACCAAGACAATACCACCACCACTAGGAAGAGTAGGAGCAGCATCGGCGCGCAACCGGGAACACCCCTCTCTCTTTCTCGGTCTCTACGTTTCCCACTGCCTCGAATTGCCCACGCCCTTAGTGCGCTCCCGTAGTCCTACCGCGGGCGTAGGGTGCAGAAAGTACCCGAACTTCCTTCGGTTCGTTGTGTTTCGTCTCTCTCTCTCTCTTTCCCCTCTCAAGGAGAAGTCATATTCGAAAGAGCTGCCAGAGGATAGTAGTCACAGTCGGTCGGACGAAACTAACGGGCGGGCGGTGTTCCACGCGCTTTGTATCATTCACTCTCCTCACTCTATTTCTATTTCTATCTCTATCAATCTCTCTCTCTCTATATATCTATCTCTCTCTCTTTCACTTTCTATCCGTTTCTCTCATCCGTGCACGCCAAAAACAAGCGAAACCAACGCAAATACGCGCTCTCTTCTATTTCTCTCTCTCCCTCTCTCTATTTCTCTTTCTCTTTTTCTCTATCTCTATCTCTTTCTCTCTTAGACTCACTCGTATACTCGCTGGTTGACTCGCTCACGGTGTACTACTACTCAACGAAGAAGCTTTTATCATTTCACGCGCTCCTTCTCTTTCTCTTTATTTTACTCTCTGTGTTTTTCTTCGTATTCGGTGCTCCAAGGCACCTACAAATTACACTTTTATAAAGAACACTCTTTTTGGCGTTTACGCGCCTCTCTGTGTCCACGCGTTGTATTCTCTCTCTCTCTCTCTCTCTCCCTCTCCTCCCTTCCATTCTATTTCTCTCTCTCTTTCCCTGTCCAACCCTCCGTGTATACTTCTACTTCTTCTTCTTCCATCTGTCTCTCGTTTCTTCCTCTTTTTGATTTTTCTTTTCCTTACTTGCTGGCAGTCCGGCCGACTATTGTCTGACTACGCGCGCGTTATTATCTACTTGCATGCTTTCTCTTAATCCTTCGGACTGTCTCGACGTTTACACGTCTGAACATTATCGTTCCTTTTCTACTGGATTTCACTATCGAAGAAGCCCAAAACAGGACCTGAAGGCCCATAAGAATTTACTACCAGGACTAGCCATTTCTATCTATCTATATATATATATTATATATATTCTATCTATATATATAACATATATATATATATATGTATATAGAATATATAGTTAAAGTTGTGCGAGTATAGTCTTTGATCAAGACAAATAACTCGATCATGTTCCTACGGGAGCGGTGCTCGTCGTCCACATTTCATCTATTTTTACGTATATCTAAACGGTGATATGTATAATATATATTATCACAAGATGAATACCACCATTCAACTGATGTGTTAACGATCATGTGAGTCACCGATGACAAAGAAAAAACATAATTATTATACATAATTATATTCTGCTTTTGTTGTTGTTGTTATCTTCATTCTTATTCTCATTGGTTTTTCTCTATTTTATTTTCTTCTTCTTCTTCGATGAGATTTTTCGATATACGCACGCATATACACACATCGTATACGATTTCGTCGTCCTTTTTACTGTATTATCTTCGAAATAACGACAAAGGCAACAATATCAAAGGATAGAAAAGAAAGTTAAGAAAGAAAAAGAGAGGATAATCAAAGGAAATTCTATCGTCATGTACGTCGAAAACTGCTGCTGCTACTACACCACGTTTATTCTGATTTTGCGTGATCACGCACGGTGATACCAGGAAGTGGATATACATATATATGAGACTAACAGGCATGTGAGTGATTTCATATCATTTTTCGCATCCTTCTTTTACCAGTTGCTCTAATTTTTATTTTTTATTCTAATTATTTATCTATTTATCTTCTCAATATTATTTAATAATGTTATCAATAATTATTTAATATTCGTTATATTAATTAGTCAAATATTATAAGAAAATAATTACTTAGCATTTCATGATAAATAATCTTACAGTTTGATTGTATTGAAATATTTAAATTGTTTTTTTGTTTTCTTCTTTGTCTAATTCTTTATTATATATATGTAATATCTTTTTGATATTACGAAAAGATGTTATAAATAATTATTAAATATCTCATAAACAATCTTGGAGTTGATTTTAAGCAAATAAATACAAACTGCATAATAGATTTTTTGTATTATTTTTTTGATCTCGAGTTTGTACGAAATTGTATTCGAAAGTTATTCGTGAGAAAAAGAACTAAAGAGAGAATACAAAAAAGTGTTACCCTTTTCTCGTTCATTGTCGTAGTTACATATACACTCATGATCTACTAGAATTTTTATACGACGTTTCTTTTTTCTTTCTTTTTTTCTCTCCTAAGGGAGGTGAAAAAGATCGTAGCTTTGAAAAGTGCGTGATTTTTTTTTCAAAGGATTATTTTATTTGAAGGACTCGAGTGTAGATAAAAAAAAAAACAAAGAAAAAAACGATACTGTTACATCGACAAATCGAGAATTAAGAATGATTACTATTCTAATTAAAAAAAAAAAAAAAATAATAAGATACAAAAATGCGTTCTGATTTGTGTCTATTAAATTATTAATTATTAGATCAAAAATTGTCGCAAAAATTGTCTTTTTTGTTCATACAATTTTTATTTCTTTCTCTTTTTTCTATCTCTCTCTTCCTCTCTCTTTCTCTCTCTTACATTCTGTTCGTACTTTTCTACCCTAAAAATGAAATTTCCAATATTTTTCGCGTTATATAACGATCCGATACGATCGAAGTGTACGCATATTACTCGCTCGAAATAACTTCGTAGACGACGATAAAAGCTTACACGTACTCTACTGCCGTCTAAAAAATATATAAAAAAAAAAAAAATGAAAGGGCCGGGAGGAGAAAGGGTGGTAGGGTGGTAGGAAGAGAGGGGAGGAAGAAAAAAGAGTAAAAGTAAACAAAACTCGATACGTCGTTAGTTGTAATAGTAGGAGAGCATAAGTTTTAGATTAAAAGTATGAAATTATAATGGATAGGAAATTTATATATTAAATATTATATAATGTAATCGAGTCGAGTTTAATATTATACGAACTTTTACTCTCTCTTATTCTTTTTTATCGCCGCGATTGAAGGGGTGGAGGAAAAAACGTGAGGTGATCGCGGGAAGGAAGCTTTAAAAGCTCTACCAGATTCCTCAAAAATGTAGCCCAATTTTTCTTAAAATATCTATTTAATCGAATTAATAAAAATCACTTTTCTTCTTTTTTTTTCATCGGTCGAACTTTTTAACATAGTTACTATTTTTATACAATATTATATAATTAAATCGGTAATTTTGATCTCTTGTTACGTTCACATTGAAAAATATGTAATATAAATATTATAAATAATAGAAGTATAATTAATATAATTATATAATATGTATTATCGCATTTCTTCAAATATTATAACTATTCTGATAAAATTTCTTTATCATCTCACCCTCTCTCTTCTCTCTCTCTTTTTCTTTCACTCGTTATTTTTACTTTGTATTTAATTTTTATTTGAAACTAAAATGCTCCGACCACGCATTGCTGTGGCTTTGTTATAAAATGTTGATTTAATATAATTCTAAACTATTTAGTAAATTATAACAGCACACAAAATAATACCACAATTAAAATGGAATACATAAAATAATAATACAGGAAAAAATGTAAAAAGCAAAGTTAGTTATGTCATATGTAAATCTGAAAAAAAAAACGTATGTGATATGAAAATATCAAAATAATTGAATTGTAATACAGCGCTATCTATTGAAAACTTACAGTACCTAAAGACCTAGATAACCTTTAAATAATAAATTCTTAAATTAGCAATAAAAGATAAAAATAATCGCGATAAAAACTATTCTATCTACTAAGTTGAAAAAAATCATATTGTACAGAATAAAAAGAATTTCATTAAGATCGGTTCAGTAATTTCAAAGTTTATTGGAAACCAACAATGTGACACTGAATTTTTATGTATAAAGATAAGACGAAACATTTAACATGAAATTACGAACGAAAGAACGAACTAACGATTATTTTCAGATTTTAGCACACGTCCCGTTTTATACTTATTATTTTTTCTTTCTCCCCAATTTAATCCACTTTTATCATGTAAATCGTAGTGATCGTACTCTCTCGGGAGATCGAATCAATCGGCCATTATGTATTGGTGGGTATGCTCGAGAATTGCTCATCTCTCTATCTCTCTCTCTCTCTCTCTGTTCTTTCTTTCTCTTTCTCTTTCAAATACAGGCGTGAATTTAATCGACCATTTATTTCGGCCGATCGATTTTATTATGTTTACCAAAATCGTGTATTCGTGCGGGTATCCTTTCATAAACGCAATAGAGTTCTACATGTTAGGTATTTGACTGTACGAAAACGATACCAACGTTGAATCACTTTACTTTACTTCACTGATGAATGAGAGTATTATTTCGTGTCGTAAGTATCTATTACGTTAATAGTACGCTTACGTTTACGACGACGACGACTGTTACGGACAAATAGGTTCTTCTTAATTACGAATACTCCAGATAATTGCATCAATCTCATTACTATACGTGTTTTCTTCTATTTATTCATTTATTATATTCATTAATATATTAATAATAATATTATACATATATACTTTTATTCAACATTTATTTTCCAATTTTTATTCTCATATGTGTACTTCCAATAATTTATTTTAAACAATCATACTTATACCAACAATCAAAACAACACTTAAGATTATTTAAACAACAAAATATTACGTATAACTCAATTAGATAATAAGAACTATTTATCGACAAGTGATGAACTTTTAATCTTAGAAAACTGTATTCATAGACACACGTTTATTCTACTATTATCTCTCTCTTTCTGAACCCTTTCTCGTAATAACAAGAGCATACTCTTACATCTTCCTCTTTTAGTCTTTTTCTTGAAACCATATGCGTCACGCTTTACGTATCGTTTACGTGTGATTTATGAGAAAAGTCTATTCTTTTAACAACGAGAGCGGTGTATCGGGAAATTATTTATAGTCCCAAAGTAAAGCCGAAGCGAAGCCATTAGCGATGGATCGTAAAGCTTCGTAATAAGTAGCGATATGTGAGCAACTAGATCACGACCTCCTTCTATTTTCTCTCTCTCTCTCTTTCCCATTCGTTATCATGTAATATAACATCCCAGCGGGATTTTTGAATGTTCGTATCCAGTTTATAGACTCGATCATTTTCTCTTTGATCAATGCATATCTTATTATCCTGACTGATCTCTCTTATCTTTCTGTTAACAAAAACTTTTTGCTCATACTAAAGTTTCATATAAGTAAGTTACTATTGTTAGAGTATAATGATATTAACCACTTATCTGACATGCCCGTGTCAAACACGGAGAGAACTGCTTGGTTATCAAAATTAACTTGCCCCAGCAAAGTCAAACACCGAGTCATCGTAATCGTAAATATATATTTATATTTTATGCAATAAAATATTATACATATTTCAATTTATGCATATATTTTAATAAATAAAAAATTTTCAAATTTTCAAAGAAAGATTAATTTCGTCAATCGAAAGATTTAACTTTTTTTTCTTTGTCAAAAAAGAAATATAAGGTTGAAAAATGAAGGAATTAATAAATGTTTGATATTTTTTTTACTGCAGATAAATATTTAAATCTCATCAGGCAAGTGGTTAAATTCGACTAATAGTTGAACGTTGAAAATGCTATTCCTTCTTTTCCACTGCTTTTTCCACTTCCTTCTCTATCTACACTTTGAATTATTAAATCATTCGTCTATTTTATAATTTATTATTTTTCGTTATTTTTATTTTTCGTCATTTTCGTTTTCACATTAATTTCTTTCTTTATTCATCCCTTTATCTTACTGCGAATGTATTGTTGTAATAAGATTTTCTTTGTATTCGAGACAATGAAGTAATAATTTTATTATTATTTTGATTAGCATTGTTATTCTAGTTCTTTTAATATCCTTGCACTTTTCATTTCGAATGGGCGCGCCCTTTCGTTTCACTTCTTACGAACAGTAGTAAAGCTAGCACAGAGAGCTACTCTGGGCTGTTCCATCCTTTTGATTCCGCGCATGACCTTTCCCTATCCTCACTTTTATCGTTATTAACACATTGTTCAAAGGCTATTATATATATGTATATATAATAGTTTCATAAGTTTCATAAGTTTCATAATGGGTCTATTGAAATAATCATAGTATTGAAAAATATCCAAATTGAAGTGAATTTAATGGTGAATTAAATAAAATAATATTTTATAAATATAAATTGTTTGACTTTGCAAACATATTCTAAATTAGTTATAATAGACTTCATAATATAGTTTTATTAATAATTAAATGAATATAATAATACTTATATCGGAACATTGATAATATGCAAATTTAAATATAAAACCCTCTATTAAGGACAATAATTAATATTATTTATAATAATAATTTACATAATTAAATACTTTAATAATTACATAAATTGCTTTTACGTACAAGCTATTATATACAATAATCTAATCAATTTCATAATGGCTATATCAATAATTATATGAAAATAATTATAACCAACTATTTTCTACTTTATAATATAATTACAAAAAAATTTCTTAAACCAAACAAAAACCTAATCCATCCATGAACAGTACGTCAATGATTTATTAATATTATTATAATTATTTATAAATAATTCAAACATTTGTTTTTATATCTTCAACGCATAATCCGTGATAAAGGAATACAAAATTGTAAGATACATGAAATTATATTTAAATTCTATTTTTATTGAGAATGATAGTTTAATTGGATTTGTTTTTTGGAGGGAAAGAAGATGAATGATTCTCAATGCACAGAATCTTTTCTTCGCAAGGATTTGAAGTAAAAGCTCGTAACGAGTGACAGAGAAATAACTTATACATATATATATATATATATATATATATATATATGCTTATCGTAGTCGTTGGACCATTAAATTCATTCACGAAGCACGTTATGATGCAGTAACAATGCGTCGACAACAAGCGTACGAGAAGAGAGTATCCGGTGGAAAAGGTTTCACGTTCACACGTTCAAGGCATGTTCAACACTCAACGAGAACTAAAATACGTTATTGTTGAATATTTAATCGTTCCCCTCGGAAATATTCTTGTTTTTTTCTGCTTCGTCGTTAGCTAACGTGGATAATGAAAAATAGAAAAAAGAGAAAAAAAATAGATAAAGAGGAAGAAAGATAAAACTTGTCTGATTTTTTTCTACTGTAATTTGTGCGATCATGAAAAAAGCAGCAACGAATGTTAACGTAAATAAATGCAGACACACAGGAAAATTCAGAAAGACTTATATTTGATTATTTTAATCGAACGAATAATTGCAATGTTTGTAGTAAATAATAAATTGCTTATATGTTTCGTAATTAATAATAAATAACAAAAGAAATTGTTATGTTACGGGTTACTCGATGACAATTATTTTTTATTAGTAATTTTTTTTTTTTTATTATTATTTGTTTGATTTTAATGAAAAATTGTAGTTAAATAATTTATATATTAAAACATAATAATTGCATGCAATATTGCATTACTTTCTTTTTTTATTACTTTGTATTATTTTGTTTATTTTATTATTATATATATTTTTTTTGTTTCTCTTAAGGGCGTTAAAATGTTTATTTTTTGTATTTACAAATGGTTGAATTCAATTGAATAAAAATATAAACGAAAAAGAAAACAAATAAACAGGAAACAAGATTATTTCGAATATACGATTACAAATCGCGCTGTAGAAAATCAAATTCGATGAGATTGCTTAATTGGTCAGATTGGAAAACGAATCGGATAATGAAAGAATGCATCTTTACCGAACGATATATTTTATCAATGCTTATCGTGGAATCATTTTCAATCTTCATTTTTTTTTAAACTTTCATGACTTTTTACTCGGTAATATTTATAATTAAAGCATCTCCTAGTTTTGTACAAACAATAGTATTTATAAACTTTTAAATACGTTTCTTACGCATATATATTAAATGTAACATAATTAAGGGTTCAGGACCCTTAATTTAAGAACATAAAGCACTGACAAAGTTCATTCAAAAATGCTTACAAAGGACATTGAAGCACGGATCGTTAACCCTTTACAAATTTTCTTTTTATCTTTTAAAAATCAACTTTAAGGGCTGAAATTCATTCTTTACATAAAAACAAATAATAAATAAACACATTTGATAATTTACGAAAAAAAATATTTCTATTTTTTGCTCAAGAACGTGTAATATTTCTGCTCAATATTTTTAATTAACGTTGAAAGTAATGAAACAACGTTTGATTGATATTGACATTTTTCTTTTTGTAAACAAATATGTTTACTTATTTCACACTTTTTATCTCTTTTTTTTCACTCAATATTTCATTTATTATCGTAAAATATCGCTTATAGTGCGTACACATTGCATTTATACGAGAGACACAATAAAAAAAAGAAAGACATATGAATGTATGCAATGTATGCGTAAATAATAATTCATTAATATCATGTTACAATGCTCGGTATAGAAATGCATAAACATTTCAAACAAAGATAAAAAATAATATAATATCGTTTGAAATAGTACGAAATACTTGGTTGATATGTTAATGTCATTAAATAATGATAATTTAAATTCACATTGATATTTGTGTCGATAATTATGATAGTGGCCTAAATAAAAGAACAAAAATTCGAATAATTTATTCGATAATAGAAATCATTTTTAAATATTAAATAAATGATCAAATAAAAATTGTATTATTGTTTGACTTAGGGCTACTATCATAGTTAATTGACATATTTATTTTATGTAAATAGAATTACACACTTTAATACATTTTTTGTTGATGTACGAAAAACAGGCAGAAGAAGTTTTTCAATTCTATTTCAAATAATAATTTCGAAATGAGAGAATCCTCGAGACACACGATATTCCAGAGTAGAAATTAATAGAAACTCGAATAGCTATGAATCGACGAAAGCTGTTCCACTTGAACTTAACCGTTCTTTCTCTTTCACTCGTTTTCTTATTATTATTCACGATGCTCGCGTATTTTAATTAGAAAGGGAAAGAGAGAAAAGGGAGAAAGAGATAGAGAGGGAGAGAGGAAGAGAAGAAAATAAAAAATAGAGGATCTCTCTTCTATCTCCGACATTTAGCATATTTCTCTTTCCTTTCTTTTTTATTTTTTATTTTTATTTTTTTCGAAAATTAAATGCAACTGTGAAACGAAAACTTTAACAAAACTTTGTTAACATTTTCTTTTTTTTTTTTTCATCATCAACTCATAGGGCATACTACAAAAGTTGAATAATTTCTGTTTATTATTACTAAAATATCAAATCTCATTCTCTTTGAACTTCTTTTTTTGTCGAGTTATTATACGTCACGAAATATTTAAAATTAAATGTTTTAATTTATCCCCAGTTAAAATGAAGTTAGGACAAAATTTTAGAAATAAAAAAATCATTTCGTTAAAGCAAACACGTGCCACAGGGGATATTTTATTATTTGTATAATAATGTTATTAAATGTAATAGTATAAATTTTGAAAAAAGATTTTATCTTTAAAATAAACGGAAAATGAAACGTTTGTTTTTAGGAAAATGGATATTTATACGAAAAAGAAGAAAGAAAAATTAATAAAAAGTGATGGGAAACGTTGAACGAAAAAAAAGACCAAAAATAATTCCAAGACTAATGATCGAACGATTCGCAATCGAAAGTCTCGTGTTAATTCTTTTCTTGAGCAGGTGAACGTGTACAAAGATGATATATTGCATATCATATATTTTATGTTCCCAATAATTTGGTAAATTTATCTTAAATTTCTAAATTATATTCCATTATAATTATTACGAACTATGCCTAATTATTGGTTACATGTTACGCGAAATGTAATTCAACTTCGTAAACTAGTAATTGGTTTCACGCTAAATAAATAAATAAATAATAATCATACAAAATTACATGCTTTTACACGCAAACATACACACACATGACTTAGTATTTTACACATTTATATTAAAATAAATCAAAAAATGTAGGAACTATATGAATAATAAATATTAATCTTACAATTACAATAAGATATAATATTAGTTTTTTTATCTTTTTCTTTAATCCTTTGAATGCTGAATTTATTATTAACTAGATTTTAATAATAAATTATATTTAATATATAAATTTTTTTCTGAATATAATTTAATTATTTTTAATATAAACATGACATTATTTTACATTAATATTAACAAATACATCATCGACATGCATCGATAGACCCCTCTGGTAATTTTTACCAAACTCATATATGCGTCCATAGCACTTTAAGGGTTAAAAAGAATAATTTTTCTTTCTTTTTCTTGTTCATTCTTTCTTTTTTAAGAATGAATATCGGTGCTCCGACCTTACCTAACACACGATCGATAAAATGCGTACGTTAAAAGGGACCACGAGAATCCGTTAAAGTGACGACGTTGAGCAAAGAAATAGTCTCCAACCCTCCTTAGATCTTTTTCCTTTTTTTTTCTTTATCTAACGGACCTTCTTCTTCCATCCCTTCTTTCATCTCTCTCTCTCACACACAGCTCTCTTTTTATGTATATATTAATATTTTATTTACAACTTTTTACCAAATTTCTCTTTGATTCATTTTATTATTATATTTTCTATATTCTGTAATTTTTGGATTATTTTTGTAAACATTTTATTTTGACTCTTTATCAGAAAGAAACTAGCAAGATAAAAATTTACAAATTATTTACAAATGAATTGACGTGCATGGAAAAAAAATAACAGATAAAATTCATTTATCAAAACTCTAATCCTTACATCTTTTTCAAATTTTTCTTTTATTAATAATTAAAAACGTTTCATTATGATTTTAAGTAATAATATTTTCTATTAAACGAATTAGATTTTTATTACCCTTTTTATTTTTCTTATTTTCTTTCACTCTTTAACTTGAAACTTTACAAATGACAAAAAGAAAAATAAGTTGGTTCGTTATCGTTTTTCGATGGTTACGTATCCCTTTCTTTTACGAAAAAGAAAAAATAAACAAGAATAAAATAAACATAGTCTTGTAACTATCTTTTCTTTTCAAAGTCGAAACAAAATTATACCGGCAGGGAGTATGTGAGGGTGTTTTTAAAAGAAACAAAAACAAGCTCGATCGTTACTCTACGACCATTATCTTTCAACCCTCGAAGCTAGCTCAGGGGTAGTGTGTAAAAAATACTCGAGTACGTAACTTAACTTGAATAGAATAGCGCTTTGTTATATAGAACTAGAATAGAAAATACTTATTTAGCTCATTTCTTTCGATCCCTTGTATTATTTATAAAGTATAATTAAACAAAAAGAGAATACATGTGCTTTGGTAATTATAATTGTGGCATAAGTTAAAAGATTATATAAATTTATTTAATGATTTATTTTATAACTGTCTTTATTACTCTCCCTTTTACGAGTTTAAGGGATTCCTGTTGCCTTTATAAAATCGTTTAACAGAAAATATTAAATTTGTTTGTATTACTATACTACTTAATTGATGATTAATTTGATAATAGAAATAATTTTAATAAAAAACAAATAATAATATTCATTTTTTGTGTCATAATTAATGACACGTATATGTATACACAGTTACAAAAAAAAAAAGAAACAAATAAATATAATTAAATAAGAAAATAGTTAAAGTAGAGAATAATTGGAAATGTTAATAAACCGCTTAGTTTTTATTCTAAAAAATAATAATAATAATTTTGTTATTAATTTATTTTAGAAGTAAAATATAAATAGTCGGAAAAAATATTAAAGCATTGTAATTTAAGTAGTACGAGTCAAGCTTCCATATGTGGTCAGATATTTTAAAGTAACACGAAACAGGTCTCCATATATGTTCAGACATTTTAAGTAGTACAAGTCAGTTGTTCATATACAATCACAAATTTTTAAGTAGAACGAATTTAAAATCCTTATATGTTAAGACATTTTTAAATAGTACGAGTCTAGCTTACATAGGTGATCAGTTATTATTAAGAGTTTATTTAATAAACATAATTTTCAATATTTTGTTAAATAATAACTATTAAATATTTGATAAGATTAAATTGACATTATATGTTATCAAATTGAATTTATTATTAATCGTCTTCGTCGTAGTCATAAAATATTTGTTTAAATAATCTTTAAATGTAAGAACCATCAATATCTTTGAAGAAATTTAGATAATTATTTTTATAAAACATTGGATACCTATAGAAGCATTTGTTTAATCTTTAAATAACTTTTAAAAATGTCTTAATCGTTAAAACACTTTTAAATGTATCGATTAATTCGAGTTGAATATTTTCTACCACTTTTTCAATGCTTAAATATTTTATTTTGTATCAGATTCATATTTTAATGTACCGTCCATGTATTCCAAATATTTGCTCACCAATCAAATTTGTTTTCATCTATTAAAAATACGATACTTTTGAGAAATACTTATTGTAATTAAATAATTACGTTTTACTAATTTGCAATATAAACAAATAGATAATTTCAAATGGTATTTAATTTCAATTTGATCAAAATCATTCTAATAAAACCTATCACATTCTAAACATTTTTTTATTTTAATCGAATACAATCAAACTCTTTTCTAATATAATATATAATAACGAATTAATATACCAAGAAAAAATAGATGAAAGTGTGTTAGCAATATAATTTATCTAAATTTATAAAAATAAATTTTAAAAAATATGTATTTACATATTTCTTGTGATATTAACGAACGACGAAATGACGTGTAAAAAATATATGACGTGGGTTTAACGTGCTCGATGTATTTTTCTTTAAGAATGTGGAAATAGTTTTACGGACTATCAAGTTTATAAAGCTTGAGTACTGTGTGTGAATGAATGAGTAAAAGAGAAAGAGAGAAAAAAAGAGAGAGAAACTGACTTTACTGTTCTTAGCACGTCCGACCGGTTGACCGTAATCACTGAATTCGTTTTACTACTTTCAACTTTTCACGTTGGTTCAAGGAACGGGTTAGCGCACGAGCGAACGCGATCTTGCGAGTCGAGACATTCATGTTATGAAGTTATGTAAATGTCGCGTGCTGCTTATTCAATTCGTTTTGACTATTCGTGGTCATTTTTCCATACCAAGAATGAACGAAGAAAAAGACCACCTTTTGATTACATTTGAAGTGTGAAACAAATTTAAACAAACGTACCCTACCTATTTTACCTTTTTCCATTCTTTTTCTTTTTTTCATTTCACGATAAAAACGTTCATTGATAGTTTTCTTTTTTACGTTGCTCAAAGCATTCAAATTTCCCCCTGAGGGGAAACACACAAGTCTTGTAATTTTAATGTAACACCATTGTTGTTAGGTTGTTTTCTGGTGGGGTTCGTTAATGATAAATTAATTAAGTAAATAATTGCGAGAGTTATGAAAGTAAAACAAACATATTTTGTTTCATTATTTTTCTCAGAATAACGGGACAGTTAACGAATTATGAAATTGTAATGCGAAACCATTGTTCGGTTGTTATAAGGGTAAATTAATAATTACTTAATTAAGTAAATAACTGTGAGAGTTAGGAAAGTAAAAGAAACATATTTTGTTTCCCAATTTCTCTTAAAGAAATGTTTTTCTTATTTTTTTTTCTTCTTCTTTTTCTTTTTACTCAAACTTCTACTCAACAAATTGATACAACCCCTGCGAATATTTTTTCAAGATCATTCAAATTACTTCCCACGAGGAAGAAATAAATTTCGCTTATTCAACGACACGAGTATTTTTGCAACAACAGCAGCAGCATCAACGAATCGCAAACATTTTCCCTGCATTTCCTCGCACAAACTCTTCCTTGTAAAATCGAAACAAAGAAGAGGTTAAAGAAGGGGATGGGCCATTCTTCTCATACTTCCAATTTCCTGAATCTATAACCCAGAAATGGAACGATCGTTATGTTATCACAATTCGTTGCACGCACTCGGGTTGTCCCGATTATCCAAATATCGATCCACTATATTAAACTTTATCGAAATATACCAGACACATTCAAAGTAACAATCACTGATTCTGAACATTATCCTACCTTAAAAATGTACTCTCACCTTTTACTCACGTCTGTAACATCAAATTAGTAATGAAAAAAAATTAATTATAATAATAATGGTAACAAATAATTAATACAATTTAATACACTATTATTATTATTATAATTATATTATATTCTAATCTACATAGGATGAATTAATAAATAAATTAATTTATTTATTAAGCAATTTAATAAATATTATATGTAATATTAATATAATTACACTAATAAATAATTAAATATTAATATAATATTAATTATTATAATAAGGTACTCATATTACGTATTACATATATCATTTATTATTACATTATATTATAATATCTCAAATATAAATAAAATATTAATATAATTTAGATTTATCTGAAATTAGTATATACATTTTTTAACGCACCTACCGTTGATACAAATTTATGCATCAAAAATAACTAATGAAAAAAAGATAGATACACTTCAGAATTTATCGAATATGATCTGATTTAAATACCCATCAATGATTCGTGCTACAAATTACAAATTTCGAATTTATTATCCCGTACTTCACATTTGGCTCGTTGAATAAATCAGATTATTGTCAATATAACGTAAAGAAAAGCAGTTAAACATCCTCGACTATACTCCATTCTATTATTTCGCATAAATTTCATGATTAAATTTATTCCAACCTTTTCTCCTCTCCTCTCTCTCTCTCTCAATCTATCTCTTAAACTATTAAGTGAAAATCTAATTTCCATCGTGAAAATACTGGTGCTAGCTCATCGAGGAAGTTCGACCACTTTACCATGAATTCGTGATCGTTCGATCTAAGTCGAAGTAGTATTCTGCCTTCTCAAGTGGTAGAACTCAACGAAAATCCCGACGTTAGAGATTAACTTTCGAAGATAGAGTGAGAATTTTTTCACCAGTTTTATCTGAAGACAGGCCTTCGGTGATGAAAAATAGTTAAAGTCCTATCTGCTTGTCATTTGAACGAACATGAAAAAGAAAGAATAAAAGAAAGAAAGAGTGAGAGAGAAAAGAGAGTATTATTGGTTGTCTCATTCTCTTGTTTGAAAATCAGGGCATTACGGACGCATTTACTTGCGAAGAAATAGTCAGAGTGGTGGTGCACATGTTTGTTGTGAATCAGTGTCTTCTTCGTTATAGTAGTCGCGTTGTGTCGTATCGAGGATACGTCTAGCATTCATTGTAAAAATTTAAATGTCACTCGTGTTCTATAATTACAGGCATCGAGCATGCAATGCTGTTCAGTTAACGGGGAGGTATACGTGTTGCTCACTAGGCGCAACATGCACCTTTCCCTGCACCTGCCAACGCATCGGCAGCAACAACAACAACAACAACAACAGTTACGACAAAGGTTGCTGTTACACTAGCGATATACACATAGAGAAGAAAACTAGCAAGATTTCAACAACGTTCATTGGAATATCGGACAGTCCCACGTTCGATGAAGTATCTACAAATATGATCGTCGAGTAGGTTTGAATCTTTATTTTTCTTATCATTAAACAAAAACAAACATGAAAAACAAAGAAACGTTTATGTGATTATTTTATCTCCAATGGATAAAATTTCAAAATGGTGATAAATGGGTTTATTGGGGATTTTCAGCTTATTTGGAATTATTTTACTTGGTTTTTTAAAACGACCGTATGTATGTGTCTGTGTGTGTGTGTATGTATGTGTGTGTGTACAGTTAAAAGTAGAGATTATGGGGATATTTAATCCTTTTATTTATTTTGTTACATCTATTAACTCCACTTTTAAAATTTGAGAACAATTTTAAAACCAAAGTACTTGATTGATTCTTAACATTTAAAATAAATTTTTTTCTATCTTTTTTTTTCATAAAGTTAATCGATTTTATTTATCGTGGTCATTGAACCCAATTATGACAGTATCATAAATTTAGTTGACTGAAAAAAGAACCTCAATTGGCAATTTATTTTTTATTCCACTCTACATAACAACATACGTATACGAATAAATAAATCATCACACATGTGATATTTAATGAAGTACATATCTGATGTGTGTGAAAGATTCTTTTTGAGTCGCTTAATTGCACGTTACGTGCTGCTGCAAATGCATTCCCATGATAGTATTGAATGTATGGTTAAAAGCATTACATTGAGAGAACCTTTCTTTCATGGTATAAATGAATAGAATAAAAGTTATTTTTATTTGAGAAAAAATACAATGTTCATTCTTCGATTCGAAAACGTTAACTTTCGATTATCTTTTCAACGTAAAATTTTTTTGTTTGTTTAGTAATCAAATTTAAAAAACAAATGATTATACACTATTTCTAAATTAATGTGTTTGTTAATACTTTTCTTACATACTCAAATAATTTTCATAGCGTTGTAATTTTATTTTCTTTTTTCAAAACAAATCGAAACTCATCGAACAAATTTTTTTGGTTGAAATATTTTGAGTAATTTAAAAATCACATGTTCCGCGTGATTAGAAAAAAATCAAATTATTGTAAAATAATCAAATAAAAATCAGAAACGGAGATTAAGAAAAAAGAATACAAGAACAATTAGCCGCTAATTGTACTCGACGTAAATCAAGAACAAATTAGGCAGGATATGTGAGTAATTCTAAATGAAGTTTGAGTAAGAGTAAGAATAAGAGTAAGTAAGAAAAAGAAAGAGAGAGAGAGATAGAATCAAAAACCACCCCCACGGAAATAAAGTGTATATCCCGCGGCGTCGGCTGCACTTTTCGTGGTTTGCTTGACTGGAGATAGCAACAGTAAAAGAAAGAGAAAAAGAGAATGAACAAAAAGAGAGAAAGAGAAAGAGAAACAGAAGGAGAAACTGAAATAGGAAACGTGTCTGTATGCTTGAGTTTGAAGTGTTTTTTTTTCTCTCTCTCTCCCTCTTTCTCTCTCGTTTTCTTTCTTTAGTTATATATGTGTATGTATGTGTGTGCGTGTGTATGTGTGTGCCTTTCTAAGCGAATATGCGAGAGACGAAGAAGACGGTCTGTCGAGAAAAGTAAGGATGATGAAAGGAAAGGGGTGAAGAACAGGAGGATTAGGGTGGTTTGCGTGGGGAAGCTTGGGTTAAGTCCTTGTGGCAAGTGGCTACCCCCTTTTTTACCTTCCACAGTTTGGTTATAGACGGTGCGCCAAGTGCCATTTACACCCTTTAAATGACTCTTTGACCTTATTTATTTTTCTATTCCAAAACAATCCCAAGAATGCACTATATACGTTTCGCGTTTAATTGACCGCCCGGAAATAAAACTAAATCAAATACAATTCGTAACTACTCGTATTTGTTTTCAGACAAACTGACAAACTTTTTGTTTTGTTTTTACTTTGTTATTCGTTTACTTCTCTCTTTTTTTTCCAACCAATTTATTCCATCAATAAGAATCACAAATAAATTGTCGAATTTAATTAAGTTATTTATAACCGTTTCAAAATCTGACACAAGTATATTTACTTATTTATTTATATCAAAGAATTCTTTGAACAACGAAATTTATTGCAATGAAATAAATCTGAAAAATTATGAAATTAATTCTTGATCAAATAATTAAAAAAAAAAAAACAAGAAACTAAGCTTGGAACGTTAATGTCGATGAATATTTGTTTAAAAATCGATCAAAAAATGTTTCAAACAATCCAATATAATATCATCAGATTATTCGAAAAGTGTTCTTGCAAATTTAGAGAAAAATATTAATCGCCACGAACATTTTGAGCAACCTAATACACATACAATACATACATAATATACTCAAACGTATTTTCTTAAATATGTATAGATTTATTGAATATTCTTAAGGATCGGTAGGATGGTTTTTCATTAACAATTGTAAATCGAACCGGTTGTTATCCTCGACATAAGCATAACAAAGCTAACCCTTTCTATCGAGTCTAGTTTTCATTAAAAAAGATCACCATGTAGAATTTTTTTTTCTTTCTTTTATTTCACAATTCTCGAATATTCACACACAGAGAGAAAGAGAGAGAGAGAGAGAGAGAAAGTAGATAATATTAAAAGGTACGTGAGAGCCATCTAAAACGACGAGTTCAAAAGAACTTTCGTAGCTGTGAAATAAAGGTAAGAGCTATACCACACACACACGTATACATGCTAATACTAAAACACAGATACACCGAGAGACACGTGTGTATACACAGGTAGAGAGAGACAGAGAGAGAGAGAAAGAGAGTTGTGCTAAAAGCTAGCGGCTTCTCTTTCTCTGATTTTAAAGCGATTTTGGTGGTGTAAAACTAACGGTGGAACTTAAGTAATTTAATTTCCCGCAACGTCGGCTGTTCGCCGTTATGCAACACGCATAAACTAAAACCCTTCTCTCTGTCTCTCTCACTCTCATTGACTCACTCTCTCTTTATCTCTTTCTCTCAATGAGTGGAGATATTGACATTTCTAAACTCGTTATGACAAAAGACAAAACCGTGCTACCGCGTGTCATTACATAAACTATGATAATTAACTCCACCAATGTGAGATTTACTACCTACGTATTTACTATAATACTCACTATATATATATATGTGATACTATGTATATAGTTATTTATTTAAATTTATCTGACTCTTAATAATAAACGTAACGAGATTTAATATATACCTATTTCTACCGTGAACAATCAACCAAAAATTTTATTTGCATATAGAATGAGATTTTTGTCAATTGAATAGTGAATCATATACCTTTTTTTATTTAGAAATGAATAATATGCATTTTATGCATTCTTATCGAATTTTTGACAATTTACAGAACGTGTTCAGTTGATTGGTCATCGTACACTTAGTATTAATGACAATTGAATTTTATCAATGGTAAGAAAAATCAAACAAATTCATCTATACATTGTTTGGGAAGAACCAAGTTAACAGGACACTGATTTATTTTTTAAATTCTACACAGTTGTAGGGGTCCATCAGGATCATACATTGTGCAAACAGTAAGATCCAATACTTAACCGTTTCAAAGAAAACAATGTGGGAGAAGTTTCACATACATTCTTATATAACACACACACGGTTACTTTTAGATGAAAAAGCATAAATTTTGTACACTTTAATTCGAGAAAAATAAATTCTAGAAAAAATATACATGGACGGATGAACATAGTTTTGAGTTTTATGGTTTTCCACCATGTTATTTTATAAAACTTTTCAGCCTATCATTGTTCAAAACTTTTCAATTCTTTTTCCGTAATTTCATTTTAATTAAACTGTAAAATAATTATTTGTTTCGTTTAATATAAAACCAACGGGTATATAAAAATGGACGCGAAACTTCTCTCTCCACCATTTTCTTGAAAATGATAAAATATTGACTATTACTACTCGCACAGTGTAGAATTCTGACGAATTTTTACAATTGTGTTAGAATTTATATAAAAAAAAAATCACTGTCCTGTGTTTAACTTGGTTTACTGTTTTTCGTTAGTACAATACAAATTTACAAAAAAAAATGTTTAACCTATTATTGATTTTTTCTTGTCCCCTTAAAGGGGTATTATACATTTAGAAAAAAAAAAAATCGAATTTTTTTTTATTGCATTTTCTAAAAGTATATCATTTCGAAAGTATTCTGTCAAAATTTCATATAGATATGACCTTTATTTATGGAGATATTGTAGAGGATAAAAATTATTATGTAGTTCTTTCTTTATTTTATCTCCTGTTTAAACGCGTTTTTCTCGAAACCACGTTTTCAAAGTCGGTGAGTAAGAAATCTCACGAAAGGATTAACCGATTGATTTCAAATTTTAATCAGTTATTAAAAGTATAATAGAGAACAAATTGAGCGATCGGTTTTTTATTTTTAATTATTATATTTTTTTTAGCCGATAAATAGGCATTTTTTGTGAAAAATAGGAACTTTACTTTCAAAAGTGCACAATATTGTAAAAAATTAATATTTTGGAAAAGTCGATCGTTCAATCTGTTCAGACACATCAATACTAATAATTTACATTGACTTTTTTTATTTTATATGATCCAGTAATGAGTATGACCTCACGCAGATTGGCTATAACTCGCTTGTGTCTAAATATTTTTACATAAAAAAATTATTGTAATATCTTCAAACATGTATATATTGAACTCCAGATTATTCGTCAGTAAATAAATAAACCAGTTTTCCAAAAAAAAATCGTTAAAAAAGCGTTTTTTTCGGGCCTCTAAGTATATATACCCCCTTAATTTATTCGATCAATTTAAAATAATAATAATAATAATAATAATAATAGTATTCTCTGCTAATATCACAAGCAAATAAATTTAAAAATAACGTAAAAAGAATTATGTTAGTTTCTTTTTAAATCTTGAATATAAAGACTGTTTAAATAGAGAGATCCCTTAAGCGTTTCTCTCGTTGAAAACCACAATGGCAAGAGAGTGGCACTCGATTTTAAGTGGAACAGACCACGAATTACTGTAGACAACGGACTAACGCCAGACGATATTCAACGTTAGACTACTATGCATCGTTCGTGTTCTTGAAATCGCTTGAGAATACAAGTTACCTTTTGTAACTCCTTCCTCCCCCCCCCCCTCTTTCCCCTTTCCCTCTCTCCCTATCTCTTTCCCTCTGTCTCTCTGTTTCTGTTACAATTAGAATCGTTAAACCCAAAACACGAATAACTAAACTATTACATTGTTCATGTTTGATCATAGATTCGATGCTACTACGAAGACTTCCAGAAATCGTGGGATGTAGTTGACCCCCTGTTGCCTTTCCAGCCGGAGAGAAAGAGAGAGAGAGAGGGAGGAAGGAAGGGAGAGGAAGGGGGAAAGAGAGAGAGAGAGAAAGAGAAAGAGAAAGAAAGGTAGAAAGAGATAGTTAAAGTTAGAGACAAATTCGAGAGAAGAAGACAATATTCGTCAAAGTGGCAAAAGAAGTAAAACACCGTGAATATAAAGAAAGAGGAAAAAAGAAAAAGAAAATAGAAGAAAAAACGAGTAAGGTAAAATATAAAAGAAAAAAATAAATCGTAAGAAAGAAAGAAAGAAAGAAAGAATAAAGGAAGAGAGGTGCGAGATAAACGCGAGGAAGAAAAATAAAAAAAAAACGCGCGCGTGTGTGGGTAAAGGGTCCACGTAGTTGGAGGAAAAAGTTGTAGAAAAAAAAAATTAGCGCTTATGCGTGCATGATAATAAGAGCTTGGACTCTCGCGAGGGAAGAAGGGAGGATTGGCTGGAAAGGTGGAAAGGAATAAAAAAAAAAAGAGAAAAAAACTATTATAAGAAAAGGTAGAGAATAAAGCTTGGCAGCAGACTGGAGGGTAAAAACGTGCTACCTTCTCTTTGCCAACGACTCGAACTGGATCTCGAAAAAAGTGAATCCAGCCGGAGTGAAAGAGAAAGAAAGAGGAAGCGAGGAACGGTTAAAGAAAAGTGATAGAGAAGAAACCGAAGGAATTAGAAGAAAAAGAAGAAGAAAAGGTGTAAGAAAATTGAAGAACATCGAACTGCTCTACCGGCGAGTGGTGGTTGCTTCTTATTGGCCAACGGAGAACTTTGAGTGTCAAGTATCGAACATCAAAGGTACGTTGGCCTATTTGCAATATGTGAATTTTCCATTTTTTTCTTTTCATCCTTATTATTTACCTTCGTATTATTTCATTTATAATAGAATCTTAAATTTTTATTTCTTTTCTTTTCTTTTTCTCTAGTCTACGTGTTTACGAGAGGCGTATTTATTTTTTATGTCTCGTAGTAAGCTCGAGTCGGTGTTTATTTGTTCTTTTTCTGTTCTGGGATTAAGAGAGCCGTATTTACCGTTTGCACCCTAACCACCACTACCCACTCTTCCCCCGCTCCCTCTCTTGTGCTTAAGCTCGAGTTTGTGTTTCGTTTAAAGTGTAAATTAAACGAGACAATCTGTATAATTTATTATTTTTTCTTCTTTTTTTCTTTATTATAATATTTAGATATTATCGTAGTTAAATATATATATATATATTTGTTTTTTTCTCTTGTTCGTGTTATAATACAAAAAACAAAAAGAGCTTCAATCGTATTTTCTCAGTAGGCATAGAAAAAATGAATATAACTTTGGTGAATTTGAGAAAATCAAAATCCGATTTTTTTCCTTTAGATGGAGTACACTTTATTGTAATTTAAAGATAGTGCGATGGAACTTAACGCGTAATTTAATGTCAATTCTAAACTCCTTACAGCTACTCGGGGGACGGTACGAATAAACTTTAGAGTGCTTTTAAAAGAGTAAAATACTTACGAGCACGAAAGATTCTTTTTTCTAATTTTCACCTTTAATCACGACTTATCCTATCCTTATCATGAAATCGTCGTATTTCATTAAAAATCTAATTGATTATTGATTAAAAAAAATATATATCATTTCAATTCACTTCAATATTGTAATATAATTAATTATTGTACGAAAAAAAAGAAAAATAGTAAGTTATTCAAATTACCTCGTTTAAAATAAACTACACTTAAAAAGAAATACCAAATAAAGATAACTTGCTATAGATTTGAATTACCTAATCGAATTATAATGATTTGTTTCTGTAATTATTAACCTTTTCATTAGGGGATGTCTTGGCACCAGTACATACGGATCTTTACATGAACGATAATAATGAAAGGGTTAATCTTCCTTTAAAATGTTTTATTACAATATTCATTATCACGATCGTTTTCGTTTATGTTTTATCATTAAATTATTGTCCAAATGATTCCTAATACACGTACATTAAACGCTTCTTACACATACCTAGCTGATAAAACCACAATAAAGGATTTCTTTATATATATATATATATGTTACGGTCAATGTTGAGAATCCGAGCATTGTTAAAATCATTTTGCCCAACCTCTATCTACCTTTATGCTTTAAATACACCTCACTGAAGCATATTTTGTTACATGCCCGGGTAATATACATTATATATATATATATATATATATATATATATGTATACGTAATATATAAATAATATTTTATATATTATAATATACAAAGAGTATACATTGCCTAATCTTCGTGGCTATATTTGAGAATGCCCGAGGCATTGAATTCTCAACATTAACCATAACATATATAGTATATATATTATCATGAAAGACCGAAATTGGAGAATGTCAAGATTCACATGGTTACCTGTTACCACATACTAAATACGTTAGTATAATATTAATACACATTAATATTTCTATCATACATCATGTGATCATGTGAATCTTCACATTCTCCAATTTCGTTCTTTCGCGGTAACACATATGTATATACATATATATATATATATATATATATATATATATATATATATAAAAGGAAGACAAATGGGAGTAAAAGAAAATCGATTTTGTTGAAGGTTGATGCGCGTCCACGAGTGACATAGAGCTCGTGCGGGAGAGTCCAACAGACATGAATATAACTTGGGCGCAGGAAATACCCAGCAACGACAGCTACAACTCTAGCAACGGTCTAGATTGCGGTGGTGAACCGTATCAGTATGGGATATGGGAAAGAGTTGGGATAGTGATGGTAGCGATCGTTCTCAGTTTCGTTACGGTTGTCGGCAATATTATGGTTATGATATCGTTTAAAATCGACAAACAACTGCAAACGATATCTAATTACTTTTTATTCAGTCTTGCGGTAGCCGACTTTGCAATAGGTCTCATTTCGATGCCACTTTTCACGGTTTACACCGTGTTAGGCTATTGGCCATTGGGTCCCCACGTTTGCGACACGTGGCTGGCACTCGATTATTTAGCTAGCAACGCGTCCGTACTCAATCTTCTAATCATCAGCTTCGATAGATACTTCTCGGTAACAAGGCCCCTTACATACAGAGCAAAGAGGACAACCTTCAAAGCTGCCTTTATGATAGGTAAGTTTTTTTTTTAAATATCATATTTATTTCTTTTTAATGTAATTTAATTTCTTTAAGATCTTAACACGTCCCATGCCACGTGTACCATAAATGGTATACTAAGACATATTCATTTAATGCGCTGAAAACATACGGTTTATGACAAATTTGATTCTATAAAATATATTTTCATCAAAATGATAAGGCATTGTAAAAAATGCAGTATAGAACGAAGCACGTTAATTTGTTTAATCGTAATACAATATTATGTAATAATATACCAATTTTTAGTCAAAACATTAAATGGCCTTGTACAAATTGGACAAAAATGGCTTGGCAGGAAACGTGTTAATCGGAGACGTATAAAATTTAAATCTTTCTTTACTCCATTGTCATACTTGGTAGGACTCTTATATGGGTCGGTGGGTTAGTCGTTCATACGGGAAACTTTGAATGAATGGTAATGCTAGTATTGGTATAGGATTAAATCTTACAGAAAAATTATTTCTACGTGAGAAACACTATTGGAGAAATTCGTATACAATTTATACGAAATTTTCGTATCGAGAAATAAATTGTAATTGTATTAAATGATTTTTTTTGTTTATTTTTTATGTAGGATAAGTAAAATCGAAGAATTCCAAATCTAGTTATGAAGAATTTACGTAATAGATATTATTTAAGTATCATATATTTGTTATGGTTAAGGAAACAATTTAATTTTCGTTATTTCGAAAGCTCAAGATCCCGCAAATATTTTTCATTCGTCCCACACATATACAAATAAAAAGAAAACATAAAATTAACTTCAATCGTATTCTCCGTCGATTACGTTAAACGATCTTTCTTCTTTTTCTTCCTTTATTTTTTTTTTTTCAAATCTCAGAAAAATTTCAATATTCTTCAGATTAGTTTAATCAATCAAATCAAATTTAATGATCTAATGAGATAAGGTATAGTTTGCCGAAACAATTTGTCCTTTGAATTTTCTCCGATTTCTCTCTGATTCTTCATTATTAGATTGAATAAAATAAAATTCGTATCAAAAAACTATTCGATCCATCCCATCCATCCTTATTTCCGTCCTTTCCGGTAGTTGTCCCTTTCTTCAACTTCCGATTAATTAAGATTTCAAAATGAATTTGTCTTCCTAAGAGGTTAATCCTATCCGTACTAACCGTCCATTTAATCGGTAATCCTCGTGCAAACCTGTTGAGGAAAGGACTGTTTGGTTGGTTGGTTGGTTGGTTGGTTGGTTGGCTCGTTGGTTGGTTCGTTGGTTGCCCCCGGTCGGCATGAAATTCCATTCCGGTGATTCTCGAAAATTTTAACGTCTTTCGTTTTTCTCTTATAAAATGAAATCGCTTAAGTAGAACTAATTATACGATTCTCTCTCTCTCTCTCTCTCTCTCTCTCTCTCTCTTTCTTTTGTCTATTCGTTGAATTTTTTATTCGTTAAAAAACGAAATATTTAGTAGACTCGCTCTTTCATTCGTATTCTTGATTTTGAAGGAGGTAATAAAAAAAAATGTAAAAAAAAATTTAAAAAGAGAAGAAGAAAAAAGGAGAAGCGTCGAAAATACTAATTTTCTCGTATTAGCAGAAATCTCGTGCAGAACATCCCCCTTCTATCTCCCTCTTCCTCTCTCTCTCTCTCTCTCTCTCTTTCTCTCTCTCTCTCTCTCATTTGCTTTAGTTAGCAACGTTTCGAAACGACAAACGAACAGCGGAATTAAACTGTTTCGTTAAAACAGCTTCACCGGTAAACGAACCGTCATTGCTCTCTCTCTCTCTCTCTCTCTCTCTCTCTCTCTCTCTCTCTCTCTCACACACACTTTTTCTGATTCTCTTTTCCTCTTCTACTCTTCAACACATAAACATATTTTATAAGGTATTTTCTACGCTTTTAACGCAAACCTTCCTCTCACACGAGATCTACGCGATTATGGTATAGTATATACAGAGAAAGGTTTTATTCGCATTGAATGGGAAAAATGTCGAAACGAAAAAAAAAAATAAAAACAAAAAAAAATACTTCTCTCTTTAGTTTCTAATTCCTATTCTTATTCGCTTGGGATGTAATGAAATAATTAACCAAAAAAAAATAAAAATTAACTAAAATATTACACGTTTTCTCGGTAGTAGAAAGATAGAAATCCTTTTGCGATAAAAATACATCTATCCTATCTAATAAAAGCTTTTAAAAAATTTAAATAGAAACCCCCTAAAAAAATAGAAAAGAATATATTGCTAGACATTGAAAAGTTAAAGGGTGAAAGAATTTATTTTAAAATTTGAGGTAGAAATAAATGGAAGAAAAGGAAAAAGAAGTTATAAAGTTAAAAAAAAAAAAATTATAAAAACGTTTCTTATGTTGGATTGAATTTGTTTCTATGTGTTCTTTCTTTTTTTTCTCTTCTCTTCTCTTCTCTTCTCTTTCTTTCTTTTTCTTTCCTTTGTTTATTTGAATGTTTAGGAAGCGCGTGGGGTATTTCTTTACTTCTTTGGCCACCTTGGATTTATGCTTGGCCTTACATCGAGGGTCAAAGAACTGTGCCAATCAATGCCTGTTACATTCAGTTCATCGAAACGAATCATTACATCACAGTCGGCACAGCAATCGCTGCATTTTATGTGCCAGTCACCGTGATGAGTGCCCTTTATTGGAGAATATGGAAGGAAACGAAGAAAAGGCAGAGGGATTTACCGAATCTTCAAGCCGGAAAACAGGATGCAAGCAAACGCAGCAACTCCAGGTTGTTGTGGCACTTCTCCATGATCGATATAATTATTTCATATATTAATCTAACTTTTCTAATATTGAATTAATTATATATCGTTCGAATACTTTTCGGTCGTGATCGAAAATGAACAAATAGAATGAGATCAAAATTATAGTTGAAAATAAAATTTCCTTTTTTTTTATTATGATTTTAATATTTCCACAATTTATTTTTCATTGGATAAAATTGGCTGACCTGGGGTCGAGTTGATATATTTTTCAGTTTTTAATTTTGTCCAATTAAATTGTTTGATCAAAAATATTTTGAAATATACATATTTTGGGAAAATTTTTATCTGAAAATATTTGTATAAAAAATAAATTCGATTAATGTTTATTTAATGATTTCAAAATTAATCAATTCGTTTGACCCCAGGGCAAGTTGATCCGTGCGTTAAATATCTTAATAAATATATTTATTATACAAAATATATTATTTCACTCGTATTGATTTGAATGTAATTATAAAATATACGTATGTACATAAATGAAACATTTTTATTCGTATTTTATCGTTAGATAATGAACGATATAAAATTAATCCAAGTAACAATGGATCCTTGCATAATTTAAAATATCTATGCAATATTTCATTTAAGTTCCATTTTCTACGAAATATTAAACATTAATTCTACTTTTCACTTGAAACATATCAACTTGTAAAATAATTCTTACTTTTTAATTGTTTAAAAAAAAAAAAATCAAATCAATAAAATTATTTCGGATGAATAATTTTCTTTTCAATTTGATATTTACAAAATATTCTTTCATAATTTTTTTAATAATTATAAAATTATAATATCCACAAAGCCATTCATCTAATATATGGTGTCTAATGCAATTATAAAATGACAGTATAGTTTATCAAATCGAACTATATAAGTTTTTGAAATATATCTGCTTAGTGACGAGGCCTTAGATATGGAAGAATGCAAGAGACCTCGAAGTGAGTCTAGTACAGGTGCTGATGACGTACACGCTCAACATCTAGCTGCTTCTTACATCGAGAAACATTATCCTGAATACGCTGGTGTAAGCATATAATTTCCCTTATTTTCTCTCTCTTATCTGTTAAAAAAAAATCTTAGAAAAAAATATTTCAAAAACAATAAAATGAGAAATTTTTTCTAATAATTGAAATGTGAAAATTAACCAATTTTAATAATTATAATGATCATAGTTAAAACAAAAAAAAATATTTTATTTTTAACTAAATAATCTAAAATTTTCAATGATATTATACGTACGATTCGAATTATCTTCATTTATTATAAATGATTATAAATAAATTGAGGTTATATTACTTTGACTTCCTTTGTCTCGTTACTTTATTATTATTATTTTCTTTTTTTTTTTTTTACGAATAGAATATATCATTCAAGTCTTAGGTCATAGCAATTAAAACAGTTAAAGAATTAATAGTTAAATCATATCGTAAATCGTCGAATGCATAGTCATAGTAAAGTACGGCGCATGGTGTGTCCTGTGCACTAGGAGGGTTGCACAGGCGCACACTATAATGACCGGCCCCACCCAGAAAAAAAAGACTTCTAAATTAAAGGAACACGTACCTGCTATACACATACAGAACACATACACACATACATACATAAATTTACACATAAATAAATTAGTCATACAACGAAATAAAAAGAAATAAAGAAATCGTGTTGCTGTATATTTGTCGATTGAAAGAAAAAAAATGGACAAATTTTCGATAATTTCTTTTTAATGCCCTTGCAATTCTTTAGTCATCGACAAATACAACAAGAACATTCGTAGAAGTTAGATGAAAGCTCTTCGTGTTTGGTGAAAGTGACCCCGATTGTGTGAACTTCATGTCTATCACGGTTCAAATCCTATTAAGGACCACGCCGGGAACTCTGTTACAACGATCTCGGAATTAACGTCATCTCGACTATTATGCCACATTGTAGCCAATCCCTTTCGGATTTCACGATAAAAATTAATCTATTTTCATCTGGTAAAAACTAGACGACCAATTTTACATTTTTCTTTTTGATTTTTACGGGAATACTTTTTTTTTCACTATTTCATCCCCTCGAGCATTCCCAAAAATTGCTAACTTGTTTTTGTTTTTATTTTACTTTTTTTTTTTACAATATCCATTCGGATCGATTTTAATTAATTATTGTTATAATTAATGGTCTACATCAATTATCGTCATTATGTTCCTCAGTATTGTCAACAAATTTATTTTGAAACAATTAGATTGTTATATAGAATAATTTATTGTTATTTCATTTTTTTTTTTTTTTTTCATAGAATATTATGATAATCCTCATTTTTCTTCTGGATGATGTAATAAATTAAACATTTATTTTTTATTTTTTGTCCATTATAATTAAAGTCGAGTAAAATTATAGCGAGATAAAAGAATAGAAGGCATAATTTGTATTTCAAATTAAAAAACCGGTTATTTTTAATCGATCGTATTATGAAAACAAAAACATTTATTTCCTATTTTTTTTTCTTTTTTTATTTTCTCACAAGTCTCCTTGATTTTTTATTTCGAATCAGCGAAAATATTCACAAAAAATTATTCTGAAATATCCCTAATAGTAATTTTTAATAATAATATACATATTTTATGAACAAGTCAGTTAGTTGACTTCGTCTGTCTCCGAACCAGTCCGGGACTGTTGTGCACATTACTTCGGGCAATTTTTAATAATAATAATTTAAATAATAATACATTATATTATGTGTGTAACACTTTATTATGTTTATGAAATTTATTGGTATGAATTCGTGTGAGCAAGAAATAATGCAAAATTCTAATTATCCAGAAACACAGGCCATTTTCGTGGACGTGGCTGAAATTATGGTGCATCGCGTGGTGGCACAGTGGTCGCGAAGATGAAGAGGATGACGAAGAGGTCGGTGAACCGGAAAGCAGTCGTACCCTTCATGGTAACGAGGACACATTGACGCCACTATCAGCGGAAACCCCATTGACTAGCACGGTTTCGAGATGTGGTTCGCTCAGTGGCATGCATTCGACGACGACGACATTGGCTATGGAAAGGTCGACTGGCATCACTGAACACGCGGATTCAAAAAGGTCCGCCCGTGTCGGGGAACTTTCGACCAAAAGCATCTCTAGCGATTCCGTATGTTTTTTTCTTTTTTTTTCTCAATTATCATCGATCGATTTATATATTTTGATTTTTCATAATACACCTGGAGAATTCTTTCTTTCTAATACAGTTTTCTTCCGAAATCATTTCTAACAAATAACAAAATAAGAATTTTGATCATTTGGATGATAAGTTTTTTTTTTTAAGGAAATAAACTTCTATTCATATATACAATATATTATTGATAAATTAATTACAAAAATAATAATAATACGTGTTCCCTGTTCGACTTTATACATACATGAAAATATATCATTAAATCCTCTCACATATAACATACATTTTTTTGTTTTCTTTTTTCTTTTTAACAATCATAAATAAAAACAAATGGCAAATAAAAAATAAAAATCTTTTTTGGAATCCTACATTCGGTAAAAAAATCTTTACTCTTTCCTTGTTATATTTCATTCGTTTATATAATTTTTTTATTTTTATTTTTTTTTTTTTGAGAAAATTATTAAATCATTGAAATAAACGATTATTTACTTTTTTTGTCAACCTGAATGATAATTTAAACGGAAACTACTTATCCTTCGTAAAAGAAATTTGTTAATATCGGAATTATTCGAACAAACAAAATATTACACGATTAATATGAACAAAAAAATATATATTGGACATAATATCCAATAGTCTCTTAGAGTGTAGTCAAGCATCGATCTGTTAATTATCTGTCCAAGTGGGAATCTAATTGATGTATAAATTTATTAGACTATTAACGGTCTATTAAACGACGATTCGTCCGTTTACGAATATGTTGACCAACGAATCTGTTTACTTAGACGATTATCGATCGAAACGGATTATTAACTTCTCGTTCGTAGCTTAATTTAAGTGCTAAAACAAGTCCTCTCTCTATCTCTTTCTCTCTCGCAACATCGTAGTTGCCTTCATCGTAATATTGAATATTTGCGATGGGACGCGACCAAGGGAAGGTACTCTCGAGTTTCCGATAAAAATGTTTAAGCTAATAACGATCGATCAGCGTCCTTAGCATTCTAATAAATTTTTCTTACCGACTTTTCCTTCGAGTCTTCTTTTTCCTTTCTATTTTCCTTTTTTGTTTTTCTTTTTATTGTTTGTTTTGTTTTTTCCTTTAAAACAAACCATTTGCGAGAAATAAACTCCAAGATAAATCGTATTCTTATCTAGTACGTAAAAGAAAACTAAATAAAGATTGGCCATAACAAATTTAATAGAGAAAATAAAGCTTTCTTTTATTAGATAAGAAATAAATTTCTTAGCGAATTAACTTAGAAAACAAAAATAACAAATATATCTTCTCTTACCGATTTGAAATAAATAATTGTAGATAATCGATAAGAAGGAAATTGTACCGTTTAATATAAACCATTTTATCCAGTTTTCATAGATAACATTTTGATAGATGCAAACCAAATCATTGTACTTTAATCTTTACTCACTTATGCAAGTATCATTTCATATAAATTCCTCTTGTACATCTCGGTATTGTCGCATGGGGAAACACATCCTATACGGGACTGTTGCATAAACGTCTATTAATCTCTAACAATATAATATATATAAAAATATTTGAAAAAATATAATATAATAACATTAATATAGTCGTATAATTTTGATTCAATCATAGGTCTACACGATCGTGATAAATCTTCCAATGAGGGAGAGTAATGGCGGTAGCAAATACACCGAGGTACGGCCAAGTATAAAGATGTACCACGAGGATACGGTGACATTTCAGTTGCACAGTACAATCGAAGATGAGGAGACATTGGCAAGTCCTTCGTCGGTGATTAGGCGACCCTCGCAGATGCCGGATATAAGGATACCATTGAACGCTAAAAATATACCAAAGACAGTACCTACCAGTAAGGGTATATTGAACAAGAATAAACCAAATCAAAAGAAGAAGAAAAAAATTCAAGAGAAAAAGGCAGACAGTAAAGCAGCTAAAACATTATCTGCTATTCTTTTAGCGTTCATAATAACGTGGACACCGTATAACATACTCGTTCTCCTTAAATCAATCACCGCCTGTTCCTGGTATATACCACAACAATTGTGGGACTTTGTCTATTACCTTTGTTACATCAACAGTACTGTGAATCCAATGTGCTACGCTTTGGGTAACGCGGCCTTTAGGAGGACCTATATGAGAATCCTCGAGTGCAAGTGGCACAGTAGAAACAGAACTGCGGTCGATAGAGGATGATGTCAGTAAATACGAGTGCTTCGACAACAACAACAACAACAACTAAAAAACAACTTCCCTCCTAGAAAATAATTCAAAAACAACCAAAGTAGAAAGAAAAAGATAAACCTATTCCAATCTCCCCTTCCCACCCACCTTTCCTTATTCCCCATTCCCCTAAAACTTCTCTCCAAAAAATTCCATCCTTCTTATTATTACCACTCGTTCGAATTTCTTTCTTTTTTTCCAAAAAAAAAAAAAATAGGAAAGAAAAGGATAAGAAAGAAAGAAAGAGAGTTTTACATCGAAGCACCGTACCGTTCTTATTATTCTCCCCTTCCCCCCTCTTTCCCCAAACCCTATCCGGAAAATCCATCCTTTTCAATTCATATAAACCTTTTACCCCCAGCCCATACCGAGTAACTAGTCCGCGAAAAAAAAGAGGATCTTTTTTTATTGTACGTGTTGTTTCTCTTTGAGCGCACGAAGTCGAACAAGGAAATCGAGCTGCTCGCTAATTTCGGAGTCCCTTATGGTGTTGCCTTTTCTCGAGCCTTACGAAAAAAATCCTTTACGAAAATTTCAACGATTTGAATTAATTAAAATACGGAGAAACGAAAAAAAAAAGAAAAAGAAAGAGAGGGAGAGAGAGAGAAAAAAAACAAAGAAATAAGTCGTATGAGTTAACGAAAAGGGAAAAAAAAATGTACTCGGAACTTCTTTCTCTTACTTTTTTATATAAGAACCATCGGCGAACTAAAAGATGCTCGCACAAACAAACAAAAAATAAAATAAGACAATTTTGACAAAGAGAAACCGTACTCGTGTGTATATCTCTGTGTATATACTAAATTTATCTTTAATAAATTTTAAAAGGCTCCGAAACAAAAAAAAGCGAACGAAAAATAAACTAATCTTGAATGATAATAAATAAGAAAATTAATTAATTAATTAAAATAAAAAAAAGGACGTAACTGCGCAGCACGATTTCCGAGTTTTGAAAGTAACGCTAATCGTGGATACTGCCATGGACATTTAATTACACTTTATTAGAGTACCTCCTTGTGCCGTGCGAAAAAGGCAAGGTATTCAAATTATTAAACGTAAATACACTTATACACGCACACATTTACACAAAAGGTTATATTAAACCGTAAACCAGTAGTTCCCAAAAAAAATCTTTAAAATCCTGATCCCCCGAAAAAAAACTACCCTTGTAACAAAGAATTCTTTATTATTCTAAAAATTGAACTCCAATTTACACGGAATAAAAGCCTAAAAAAAAGGCAATGAAATTTATTTGAAAAGAGCTTCCAAAGAACATGGCATTCTTGAAAGAAACAAAAAAAATATTTTTAAAAAGGGCAAAAGAATTTAGAAGCAACAAATATTCATTGTTAAATAAATCATTCTCGAATTATTCAAAATCAAATTGTCCTTCGCCTGTCGAGGCGTGTTTCCACAAATTGGGAACCACATATAAACACATTTACACATTCACGCAAATATTTGAACGCGTGTAAGACACCCATTACGCGCACGTTACATTCCAATCAAACACATACACACACAAACAAAAACACTTACATATAAATAAGTATATACATATACGGTACTGATTTCATTCCAAAATCAGTCCAAAACGTCCCGCTGATCTTGTCCGGTTTAAACCAAAAAAACAGAGTAAAAGAAAAATAATAGAAGTTTAAGGAAATATATATATATGAATATAAAAAAAAGTTGGTCCTCGAGCAAACGTATATGTGTTCCAAGAATCTTGAGGAATTAAATTAAAAAAAAAGAAATAAATAAAAATAGATAAAGAGAGAGAGAGAGAGAGAGAGAGAGAGAGAATTTTGGTGGACCGGTAAAGAGTAGCGGGATGAAAATGCTAAGTCGCACAAAAAAAAGTATTTAAGTCTCGAAAGATATTATATACATAAATATAATATAATATATAATATATGGAAAAAAAAACAACAACAAAGAAATAAAACGATATATCGTAGTCCGAGCGAATAAACAAAGGAAGAAGATTGAAGAGATAAGAACAAAATAACGCGTGAACTAAACTGTTCTTCTTCTTTTTCTTCATCTTCTTCTTCTTCTTTAGGAAATTAATGAAATAAATGAATAAATTACAAAATAAATAAATACGTAGGAAAAAGTGAGAGAGAAAGAAAGAAAGAGAGAGAGAGAGATGGGTGAAATGAAAGAAGAAAAATCGAGAGAATTAACAAGAAACCGCCACTCATCGTTGTACATTTTTAAAATAAAACGTAGCTATTGAAATATAAAACATACCGAAGTACACATTTACTTGCATACATACATAACACACACATACGTACATACACATATACAACATACATAACATGTACACTACGCAGAAAAGAGAAGAGAGAAAAAAAAGTAAAATAATTCATTGTAAATGAGTGTTTTAAATGTAATAACGTGATGGAAGGAAGAAAAAGAAGAAAAAAGAATTAATAATATGAGAAAAAAAAGCGCAAACGACGAAGAACGTGTTTAAAAGACGAAAAAAAAAAGATAAATAAATAAACACACATAAATTAGTTTAGATAGCGATGAAGAATGAAGAATTAGAAAAAGAAAAAAGAACGAAAAAAAAACAGAGCGCTAAATCGAATTCTTCCGTACTGAATGACATTCTAATTATACGTGCCAAACAAAGCTTTAAAAGATATCAATGATGAAGAGAAAAAAAAATTAAATAAAATAATAAAATATTACCCACCCACCCCCTTGAATAAATAAAATAAAATAAATAAATAAAAAAATAAATAAAGATATAGGATGAAGAGGGAAACAAAAAAAGCGAATTTGTTGGAGTCATGGTCGATAATTGTTGTAGGAACAATTTTCGAGGAGTAAATAAAACGAAAAATAATAATAATAATAATAATAATTAATTATAATAATTAAGAATAATAACTAATAATAATAATAATAATAATAATAATAATAATAATAAATAATTAATAATAATAATAAATAATAATAACGTATAGGTATTAATCGAAAAGAAAAATACTATGAAGTTGCGAAAAAATCGGGGGCGGCAATACAGTTAAAAAACATTGTACTACGTCACACACATGAAAATGATTATAAATAGCAATTGATGAGTTCGTAAACGAATTTAAATCGAAAAACATACATATATGTATACATATGTATATATATGTGTATACATATGTATATGTGTATTGTACGGCTATGCGTTTATTATATGATCGCGAGATGCACCTTTCGTACCGATTCGTATGAATAAAACATATATTCGTTTTTACATAAAATGAAAAACTAATTTTTATTCTATATACAAATTAAAAACGTTTCATCGTTGTAGGTAGAATTGGTGTACCTGTCACGTGACGATTATCGAATCAGAAAATTCGCGTTAACAATATCCGATTAGTCTATAGGTTATTTTTTTTGTAATAAACAATAAACATTATTAATATAATAAATATTTGTTACATTCGAAAAGAAATTCGACGAAACTTTTAGCATTTAATAATTGTAAATATAATTGGAAGTAAAATGATTAGTTTAATCCTATAAAAGTGATCTACGAAAACGATCCAACAAAAGATCTGTTTGATGAACTGTTTCTTTCTTAAATAATAACAAAAAAATAACAAAAAAATAGAATAAAAAATAATTAAATTAACATAAAACAATTGATGCGAAAGGATTATCTTGAGACAACAAAATCGTGTGTATAAATTAAAAGCATATAGAAAAAATGAAGAAAAAATGAAGAAAAAAAAGAGTGGAAGCTACCCGCACATCCACATACACATTCGCGCGATACACACGTACACGTGCAGGAAATAATTGAAAAAAATTAAACTACAACAGAATTGGGCATTACTTGTAATAAACAAAAATTTGTACCGATTAAAACATTACCACCGAGTAATCGAATATAACGATTCGTGATTGTTTAGTATTATTCTTTTTGTACAAAATTATAATAATTTTTGATATTATTACTATTATTATTATTACAAATGAAAAATTATGTCTAAACAATTAAGTAGAGTAATTGATAAATTTTATAAAAAGATACGAGAGATTGTTTAAATCTATAAATGAATGATTAAGATCACGTGAAAAACTTTGTTAAACTGATTATTAAAGCAATCAAAAGACTTATAAACAAATATATGCCCTACTCTGATTAGAAGTGTCGAAGTATGTTAAGAGAGTGTGGGTCATCTAATCGCGAGTGTAACCGACCGATTGTCCTTCGTGAAAAAGTGCAAAAAAAAAAAAGATAAATTTCACACCTTAGATATGCACTTGAAAAAAAAAGCAAAAAAAAAAGAAAAAACAAAGGAAGGTTATAATCGTTTGTATGGACGTTCGCGCGTTAATATTTAAAGATAGTCGATATACTTAGGAGATAGATATTATCGATGTGTGGAAAAAAAAAGAAGAAAAAAAAAACAATTTCTTTACAAAGGACCCTCCGTAAAACGATGATAATACAAAAAAAGAAGAAGAGGACAAAAAGAAAATATATAAGTCGACGAAATAATCGATTGGTTCCACTGTAATGACCAGCACTCTTTAACTTGCACTTTATCTACACTAACACTCACACGTACACACAAATACCTTAGTACACGCGATTATTACACCTAAACAAACTTAATACACACACACACACACGGAATGCAGTGTTGTGAGAAGTACTAATGGAATTTTTCATATTCAAACATACGGAATTGTTTAAAAACATTTCTACTCTCGTACGTCGAATATAATTATTGATCTTTTAAGTGAGAATAACACACACGGAAAAAAATATATATACATTCAAAGGGTTGATTCATTCATTGGCATATCATTGAAACAAATCGTTCGGGCTTCTTTCTTAGAATGAAATTATTTCGTAAAATCGATTTTAAAATAATCTAAATATCAAATATCTCTCGACACGAGTGAGTAATTTTTATTCAAAAAGAAGAAAAGAACAAAAAACATAATCAAACTATTTTTTTTATTATTTCCATTAGAAATCTGTCCGCATTCGATGCTTCATTTCTTTGTCCACTGCCACAACGATAGTAGTAAAAGAAAAAAAAAATAACATTATAGAAAGAGAAAAAAATATCTTTTCGTTAGCGATAGAAATTTGTTAATTTCGTATAACTTATCGTATACAGGGTGTCCTTTAATTGTTGGTACAAGCAAACAGGATATGATTCTATTGTAGATGAAAAACGTATAGTCGTAAATATAGAATTAAATTTGTTCAAATAAAACTTTTTTGTTTTCGAAGAAAAATCGTTGAAAAAATGTGCCGAGTAATCATGCATTTGATCGAACCTTCCTACTTTGAAAAGAAATTAAAATCCTTGTTCGATATGATAAAAGTACAACCGATGGAAAATATTTATAAAGAAATACAAAAAAAACATTTTCCGAAATATTCGAGTGTAAAATTGCAAAAATCTATCGAGGGAAAAACTTAATCAAGTACAAAGCGTATATACTCGACAAATTTTCAATATTATTTTTTTTCTTCGAAAGCATTGTTATTGTTCGAACAAATTTTATTTCACATTTTTGACTTTTTGTTAGTTTTTCGCTTAGTATCATCCCAACGTTTGGCTCGTATCAATTGTTACTTAAAAGACACTGTGTATAAAAATACATATAAATATACTTGACTTTGCGATTATATAAAAAGTCGATTATTTTTCATAAAAATCAAAAGAAAAAAAAAACTTTTAAATGATATTCATCGATGTCGCAATACGGAGTACCTGATGTGTCCAATTTATCTTCCAGTTTCAACTACGTAAAATTATCTTAGACACATTTATATATTTGAATTATTACTTTATTTAATTATCAATTAAAATTAATCATATTCTTCGTGGTACGAATAAAATCATTTGAAATTGGTAATGCGAAATTAAATATATCTTATTGATTCTTTGAACTCGAATTTCTTTTTCTTTTTTAATTTTCTTTTTCCTAAAAGAATCGAGGGGGATTCCTTTTGTATATTATTTCGTTGGAAAACTTGTCATCCGATTTTTATTTTGATATAATCTTTAGAAACAAAGTTGGGAATTATAATAAATAAAAATAATCGACTGAGAAATATGCTGCAACGGTAAATTCTTATTATTATTATTATTATTATTATTATTATTGTTATTATTGTTATTATTATTATTATAGTCGCTTTGGATGAGACATACGAGTTCAAAGGGTTAATATAAAAGGAGTCTCTCAGAGTTTTCACCAAAAAAAAAAAAAAAAAGAAAAAACAAAAAGGAAAAAAAGAAAAAGAAAAGCAATAAGAAAATTTTCGAGGAACACAAATGTTTTCTAAAAAAGAATTATCCGCTTACTTTGCCTAACAGTTTGGCTCGAAAGAAGAAGAAAAACGTTCTCCTCCTAACTCCGAAACTGCTGGCTTTTCCTTCCTCTCCGCTTTAATTACATAGTCCTCATTTGTAAACGAAACCGCTCACTCCTTCTTCTCTCCCTGTAACATCTGGCAATGGAATTGAATCTGCAAAACTCTCTTGAAAAGTATGTCGAGTGACTTTGAAATAGGCCCCTCTCCTACACCCCCCCCCCCATTACTTTTCTTCTTCTTTTTATATTTTATTTTATTTTATTTTTTCTATTCTTTTTTATTCATTATTTTTTTTTTATCTGCTTGTAATAATAATTTTTTAATTCCCTTTTTTTTATTTTTTTTTTCAAGGAAAGGAGTATAACAGTTCACGAAAATTTATTGTTCATAAATATCTAACGTCTTCTTCGAAACTTCACGAAATTTTTTATCCGCAAAGCATCCTTAATTTTTACGTATATGTGTATATGTGTGTGTGTGTGTGCGCGCACGCGTGCGCTCGAGTGTGTTTGTTTATTCGTTTAGTCCGAGTATGCGTATATACACGTTGTTCGAACGTTGTTTTCTTAAACAAATGAATTTTCCTATTTTAGTTAAAAAAAAAATTAATTCGAATGATATACCATTTTGTCAAACAATTACGGACGGCGGTGTTACATCGTTCGACGATTATTCGAATATTTGATTACGTATTTCTGTCTTCGTTTCTATAATTAAAAAAAGATACGATAGATTGTGTTTTTTAAAAATAAATTATCAACAAAATCAATGAAACAAATCGAATATTCAAGCATACGAATGATGATAGAAAAAAGGAAGGAAAAAAAAGGCCGAAAGAAAATCAATTGACTAACCTGATAATCGTGTATCTGTATGTGTGTTGTATGTGTGTGTCTGTATAAATATTCTATGTGTATCATCACTCACTTGAACTCGTTTAAGGATGATTTATGAAAGTGTCTAGAAGAAATAATAATCGTCGAAAGAAACTGAAACTACTTAGAGAGAAAGAGAGAGAGAGAGAGTGCAAAGTATTATTATAAGGTATAGTAAGTAGAAGAAAGAAAGGAAGGAAGGAAGGAAGGAGAAACGTGTTGTATAAAACAAGCTATCCTTTCTAGACCCGTCTATGAGTCATCTTGAACGGACCGGTGACCCCGTCCATTCTTTGCGAGCATAATACGAAAAAAAGCATAGAAGTGTGTCAAAAGTCGACTGCCTCCACTGGCACTGCTCTATTTCGTAACGAGAGTCCGCACACATACATTTTACGTACATTACGTGGAGATATTTACATGAATATTTGCATACATGCATACATATACGCATACATACGTACACGCATACATACGTACTTATGTTAAACTAGTACATAATTATATTGGTAATTATGACAATGAACTAAATGAACAAATTATACATTTTGTGTTTTATTCATGTTTGTTTTTTTATATACGATATAAATAATTTTAACATAAAATATATTATAATGATATTAAATGTTAATGCAATTTTTTGCAATTTTTGTTTATATTGTCGTAATTATCGATACATAAAGTAAATCACAGGAATATTACTCGTACTCCGTCATTTCACTGTCAATTTAAAAATAATTTATATTGTTTATAATGCAGTTTTTAAACAATCATTTTTTACATGAATTTATTTTAGGATTATTCAAATTTTAAATTGATAATCAATTTGATTTCGAAAGAACGCGTGTTATTGTTACAAAAAAAAATATATAATTTTACTTAAATGATAAAAAAAATTGGTCTAACTTCTAAAAGTATTTGCATCTACGTAAGATATAATAAAAATATAATAATTATTTTTCTAAATAATACTCAGTTGATCCTCTTTTGTATCTTCTGATGCTTTTCAAACGATTTGCCATACTCTTGTGAGACCATTTATCATTTACGTTAAATTATACTTTTCTTATAATAAAATATTCTTTCACAATCAAATTGTAATATCAATATTTCAAAAAAAAATATTCATTGTTATACATAAATTTACAGTATGAGTACGAATACTCCTGTAACTCCATTGTATGTGCACAAAACGTGTGCACTCTGTCCGCCAAGTGTAATTATTAACTCCGATACGCATTAAGCCACCGAAACCAAAAAAAAAGTTAGGTGAAGAATAAAGCGAGAAGACATTTTGTTTAATGTTTCTTTTTTCTTTGTTGGTTATTTTTAAAGAAAAAAGTAATTAAGTAAAAAAAAAAAAAAGAGAACAAATGGGGGCATCTTTTTTTAAAATACATTGTACGTACCGTTTTTTAAAGTACTACCCCGAATAAAAGCGCATAAAAGCGTAACACTTATTATTATGTATTAATAAAAATGAGAAAGAGAAGAGGAGGAAGAGGAGGAGAATGATATAATGATGATAGTGCGAGAACAAATCTATGTATTATATTACTTACGTATTACGTACGCTACAACACTGCACACTCGTGGTGAACAAAATGTTAGTTCCGTGTGTATGAGGTAGGACGGAGGGGGAGGGAGGGAACGAGAGGGGAGGTAAAATAATTTTCGTTCGAAATGAGAATTAAAAACAATTTAAATGTTTGCCAAGAGAACACACACGTGTCACGCACAAAAATGAAATTTCTAGAACGATGATAAAGTTTTAAAAAGTAGGAGGACGATGAAACGGTGTTTCTTAAACACGCATACTCGTCGTGCATGGATTTGGTAGTCGCGTATGCACGTTTTTTGTGTAATAAGCGTACATATACCTTCTTATTGAGAGAGAAAGAGAGAGGTAAAAAGAAAAGAAAAAAATAATAGACGAAGTCGGTAAAGATGAAGATAAAAGAAGAAGAATAAAAAATAAAAAAAAAAATAATAAGAACAAACATGTATAATGTACGACTTTTTTTAAACGTAGATAATTGTAAACACCGATGTACTCAATCTATGTTTATATACGTGTTTTATATTAACGAAGAATATGAGTCGAGAGTATATAAGGTGCCAAAGATGCAACGAGCGAGTAGAATTGTATAGCGCGATAAACATTTAGAAAATCGTGGAAGAATATACTCTATTGTCTGTGACTCTAACTTCCCATTGTTTCTATATTCATGTCGATAAAATGAAAAAAAAAAGAAGATGAGAAAAAAAGGAAGAAAAAAGAAAAGGATTGAAAACAAAAAAAAACAAAGGACATTTATTTAATCTTATTTCTTTCTGCAAATTTTCTTTAAGTTTTTCCACACAACGTCCAGCTAACAAATTTCAACAAATGATTCGATAATATGATAAACAATACTAATTAATATGATTCGATTCTTTGTTATTTCTTTATGATTAATGATTTATTTCAAAAATAATTTCCAATCGCTAAAGTATTACAAAATATTGTTCATATTTAATTTTTTCTTTCTTGTTTTATGTTCACTCGTGTGGTACGAAAAATGATTAAAAAAGTTTTTCATATAGCCGGACGCTGCATCTTTTTTAAAAATCACTCATTTTTTTTTTGCTTTTTTTGTTTTTTATTAAATTTATCCTAACGAAAATAATCGCATTTCTTTTTCTCCAGAAAATAAAAAAGCTGATTAAAAATCAGGACGGTAAAAATATATCAATAATAAGAGATAATACGTGTAAAATAAAATAAATTTTTACAAAACTCGTTTCACGACATATTTGTAAACAATTTCGTAAAGAAATGGGGAAAAGGAAATCGATACTTATCCTTTTTCTTTAATTTAATAATTTTCATGTGTTTCCCCTCCCCAATTGCCGTTAATTTCGTCTTCACAACAACAAAATTTGTTTATTTCGAGCTCGAGAGAGAACGAAGAAGAAACATGTAGAAAAAACAAAAAAGTAATAAAACATTTCACACACACACACACCTATCCATCACATATTACTCGACTTTAAACGCAGATGGCTCGTTTAAATAATAGCAAGGGTTATGAAGTTCCTTGTCCTTGCGATAAAAAAAATTTAACACTTGTCTGAAAATTCAAATAAAGATTTTTCTAACAAAATCTTATAAATCAAGATGTTGTTTCCTACGATCAATTATAGGCAACAAAAAAAGAAAGAAAAAAAAATATTTTCAGCCCTAAACGAACAATAGATCCAATTGTTTTAACTTTTTTTTTATGTTTATACAAAGATTCATTTTATGCATTAATTCAAATCTTCGAAAACCTTCAATTTCCAAATTTCTATTTTTGGTAATCTCTGACATCTTGACTAACAATTGTTGTCAATTTTGACGAATATTTTCTTCAATTGTAAATTCGATTTTAAGAATGAAGGGTTGATTGGATTGAGGATTTAAGGAAATATAAAAATAGAAACTAATACATGAATAAACTTTAATATACAAATATTGTACGAAGTTCCAAGGCATATCATTTCCTCTGCACACGAATTTAACTTTTTTTTTTTATTTATTAAAAGAATCAATCTCATTCTTCGGTCGTGTATATTTTATATATACCCTCGATCGTTGAGTAAACGATGCGAAACTGTTTGCAAATTTCTTTTTGTAATAATAAGAATTTTTAAATAATTATAAAAAGAAAGGAAAAGAAAAAAAAGAAACAATCTTAAGCGTTTCTTTCTTTTACAGATAACTGCGTTACACGACGTTTTTTTTTAATTAGGATCGTCGAAGAAATTCGCAAATGTTGAAGCCTACGTTTGTTTCTAGGGGGGGGGGGCGACAAAAATATTAAACTAAAAAGAAACGGTGATTTAAAAGGACAGAACACCGTTTAAAACAAAAAAATAGAAAGAGAGATAGAGAGAGAGAGAGAAATTTTCTAATAGCGAAATGGCACTGACAATAAAATATAGGCGATAGTAAGCTTATTGGATGTTAATAATAATAATAATAAAAAAAGAAAAATGTAGGACAAGTAGTATAAAAATATTTCTTGACAATCTTCTAACGATCTTATGCGACAGTTGATTACGAAATATTTGAGATATCAATCAAATATACGAAAATTAAATTTTATTTCTTTTACTATAATTCAACTGTTGTTATTAATTATTTATAAAATAGGAACTACGAATAAAATTAAATAATAATAAAATTTAATAAATATTATTCATCTTTAATTTTTTTCTTTTTTCGATAAAAAGATAAATTTAATGAAATCAAAGGAGATTTTAATAATAAATGCTTACTCTCGCCTAATTATAACCGGAAAAACTCGTAACAAATAGAATTAAAATAATTATGCGTTTTTTTTATTGAGACGCCATTTTGAAGCGTCATTGTTTTTTCATTCAATGCTAATTAATTAATAATAGAAAATTCTTGATATGAGAAAGAGAGAAAGAGAAAGAGAAAAAGAGAGAAAATGAAAGGATACTATTATGCGCGAACATTATTAATTAGAAATTGTACGTTTATACATTGGGTGCTCAGGAACGTCTACATAAAAAATATTCGCAATACGAGTTTGCGACAAATTTATCCTACAAAATTACACGTAAAAATCTATTATTGTTTTATGCTGATACTTTCGCGTAAAATCGCTGTACAACAACAAAAAAAAGAAGAAAAAAAATAAGATAATATTTTTACCATTTGTTGTTTTTGTTGTGTCGTCATCGTCGTCGCCATATTATTTTTCGTGATAAAAGGTAACTATATGCAACGATATACATTCATTTTTATTATTTATATCTCATGTCATTTTAATATATACGAAAATATTGTCATTCTAATCGTTGATTTATCGTGCACCCTTTTTTCACGCAAAAATTCGGATAGTTTGTCCTTCATCGTATTTAAAAGTCTACTTCTTACATATGCACGCTGCGTATCCCTACATTAATATTTCTATTTAAAAAGTTAGCCCTAAATTGGACAGATTACCTTTACTTGTACGTATCATTCGTATAGGAATTATATAACAAGCAAAGGGTCTGGGGATTACTAAAAGAACTATATTATTAAAATCTAAAAGGCACAGATCAATACTTCACCGATTAGATTAATTGTCGACAACAATTAGGTCAACGTAAATACTCGGTTATCCACAGCACCGTTAAATTTATGAGCTACGATTGTATAGGAGAAAGAAAAAAAATAAAATAAAATAAAGAACAAGAAGATATCAGAGAACGCGAAAGTTGTTAAATTAAAGAGAGATTGGTCTAACTAAAAGAAACGGACATTCACTTGGCAAAGTCCTTAGACTCGTCACCGGAATGGCCCTTTCTACGGGGTAATTGTAGAGTTATAGGTTGGACGTCTTGAACATCTTTTGGCTCGTGATTGGAGCTACGAAATGTTATCTTCAAATTGGGTACGTGTTGTTCTCCAGCCCAGTCGAAATTGAAAATGGGTGCCTCGGAATGTAAATCGGAATCTGGTGTGTCTGCAGGAGTCGTCGGTGTGGTGATATATGGACTGAGCTCCTGATGAACCACGTCAGGGACCCTCTGCAAGGCGTCGGACCATGCTGGACTGGAACTCCAATGTTCGGTCGAGGACTCGACTGGCTCGTTAGGGCTCGAGCCAACTGTTATCGCTGATGGTAAAACTTTCGTAGGGAGTCGTTTGTGGACGGTACTCCTGTTCGCGTCAGGAAGGAGTATCACATCAAACCTGATTGACCGTCAACCGTACGAATTTGCTCACTAATGAAAGATAGAACATCGTTTACCCACCGCTGATCACCGGTACATCCGTATTCCTTGTCCAGATCGGTGATGTAATATTTCGTAGTGTCCGTCCCGCTGCTAAACTGGCCGTGATACTGCACAAATTTCCCTCTGTATCCAGCCAAATGTAAGGAACTTTTTTGATGCGACTTATGGTATCTACCGGAGAATTGTCCAAGTCCCTGAGGAGGAGGATGAGGAGGATGATGATGATGATGGTGATGATGATGATGGGGATTGCCATGTTGCGAGTGAAACTGTAAACTCCTGTTGTCATGTTCTTGGGCACTACCGATAGACATGTCGACCGGTTCTACATCGTCCCAAGGTAACCTGCTAGGATAATCCACTGGTTCTGTTTTTGTAGATCTATGAGATTCTTGATCCAAGTTGCAAATCGATGGTGACTGTTCGGCATCGCTACTGTGTCCCAATGACGATGAACGTACGTATTCCTGTTGTTGCTGTGAACCAGTACTTTGTGCACCAATCGTGTATGCCACGCCACGTGTCTGTCCAGTTGAACATATACCATAAGTGAATTTTGCTTGAGACGAATATTGATACAACCATGAACTCGATCTCATCACTTCGGCTTCTCTATCGCTAAAATAATATAAAAACAAATCCTGGAATGATCATATTCGTATAATAACTTAGAAATAACATACCTTAATACTTGATTGGTGCACACGATTATTGGATGCTGACACTCCTCCGACGTTTCCTTTACTTGGAGAACGCAATGAACCCAGAACCATCTTCCGGAACGACTTTGTAGCCTCAACAAAGCTGTACTCGATCTTTCTTGATCCGATTGTATAACTGAAACAATAAACGTTTAATTTATTACTTTTATAAATAAAAGAAAAAAAATAATATATTTCATGGAATAGAACAAATGTAGTACCTGTCTGATGTTTGCAATAAGCCGTTCGTATCGAATCCCAATGCAAAAGATTGTACCACGAAACACCAACGAGCTCCGAACGGTTATACTCCATATGACTTTCCGCTCTATACAAATATCTATTTGTAATTTGATTTGTAATTTAATATGTTTAACATACGTGTTAATGTAGAAAAATATTTTACGTTTTATCAATGTGCAGGTACTTCATGTCCATCGAGTGAATCGTAGTGAAAATATTCGTGGCTCCTTGAACGATACTTTCTCGTGTTTCCGGTAAAACAACCGGAGTACAAGATGCCAAAAAAACGAATTCATTACGATTGCAAACAGGAACGAAAGGTAAGAAATGACCTTCCACTAAGACGACCTATAAAAAATCGTGGCGTTTTTAATCGTATAACATTGTCTCGCGTCATAATATTTTTTGTCGCGATAAAATTCCCACGAACTTTAACCTTTTGATCGCCAAACCGAAGCTGCCTTCGAGAATTTCTTGACACGTTTATCCGACAAAGGAATAATCTTCTGTCATTCGGTGCTGGACTATTTCTTGCCAATTGATTTTGAACTATCATGTGGTCCTGTTTATCTATCACGTCGTAAACGCTATCCCCATGGATTAACAAATCCTCCTAAAGGATTCATAATCGTTATTTTTATTGCAGATTAAAAGATGGAATGTATGTTTTAGGATACATGAAATTTTGTATTAACAAATTATAAATAAAAATATAAATAATGATGAAACAAACTTATTGATAAGTTTGAATAAAAAAAAAAAACTTTATTACGCTTAGTATCAATATTAAACCAACAAAAGTTTCGAATAATTTGCAACCTGCGCGTTTTATGATGAAAAATTGAATATAAGAGAATGGATGATGATAAAAATTTATACAGACGATCTTTAAAAATAGATGTTAAAATTAACGTCAGAGTTAGACGCGTGTATCCTATGGAAAATATACGGATCGTGATTACCATCGAATGCCCGAGGTATTCCGCAGCATTTTCCGATATGTACAATAATTTTCCTTGTTGCGTCATCATCATGATAAATCCGGACATAGCCTGAAAGAATTGTATGCACTTGTAAAAAGTTTGTTCCCGCTCCGTTACAATGACTGTTAATCGTTAATATATCGCGATAAAAAAGAAAGAAATCTAAATACTTTGGAAAATCCGATGTTTGGGGTTGGCATGTTCGATGATTCCGACGGACAATTTTTCAGGGCTGAAACAAAAATACGATTGACGATTAGAAAGAAAGAAAAAAGCAATAGAGAAAAAAAATAATCCTATCTACACGATATATAGACATTGGAAAGAACGCGCACGCGACAGTGAACATTTTTATGGCGATGGGAAACGGTGTGGCTATATTTGATTATCATTTACGTGTTCTTCTTTCTAATGTTTGCTCTTATCAAACTTGATAAACAACACCTCGAAAACGTGGATCGTAAAAAAAATCGACAATCGTATCTTTCCGTTTATGTGCGACTTTTAAACAAATTCATAAAGAAATTAATAGAATAATGAAAGAACAAAATGAAAAATGGTTTACGAAATTAAACGAATTTTCAATAATTCAAATCAAAAATGTGGAATACAAACGAAATATTTTTAAAATTCGAATTGAATATATTGATAAAAATAGAAGAATAAAAAATAAGAAGAAGAAGAAAATATTATACTAAAACATTTTCATGCAATTTTAAACAAATTATAACGAAGAAAATAAAACAATGATGATTCGTGAACTTAACACAAATTTTTAGAAACAAGAAAATCACACAAATCAAGATAGAAATTTGAGTTCGATATCGTGAGAAGGAATAAAGGACAAGACGACAGACAATGATGAAGAATAAGTAGTAATAGTAGTAAGAAGAAGTAGAAGTATAAGTAGAAGTAGAAGTAGAATAAGAAGAAGAAAAAGAAAAAGAAAAAGAAAGGTAAAAACATAAGAGAAGAGGCAAGGAAGGAAGAAAGGAAAGAAAAGACGGTGGAATAAAAAAATGATTATGCTAATGCAACGTGGCTACGCTTGCGAGGTCCGCTACCACGGACTATAGTATTCGATAAGGGGGAGAAAGGGTGGGTGGATGGGTGGTTGGTTGGTTGGTTGGAAAGAAGAGAAACGGAGAGTACGGAGAGGTGGGCGAATAATCAGAAGGAAAGACGAAGAAAGATAGAAAAGAAGAAGAAGAAAACAGAAAGAGAAGGATAGAAAGACAAAGCTAAAGGAAGAAGAAGACGAAAGATGGAGGAAAAGGAATCAGTAAAAGAGAGATAGAGAGAGAGGGTAGGTAGGAAGGAGGTGGGGGGAGTAAGGGAGGTAGGGAGGGAAGGGTTGGGAGGGAGAAGATAGAGCAAGGGAAACGGAGCTTCGGCGAAGAAGGAAAGAAACAGCGAACTAGAGAGAGAGGAGAGGATATAGGGGGAGTATGGGTTACAGGAGCGTGAGAGTGTTGTTGCAAAGGCCGAGAGGTCAGCGGATCACCCGGAACTCGCGCTTAGACTCTACGGAGTTTGAACGCGCGCCGATCTTGCCTTCTTGCCTTGTACCTTCGCGTCCCTCTCTCTCTCTCTCTCTCTCTCTCTCTCTCTCTCTCTCTTTCTCTCTTTCTTTCTCTCTCTCTCTTTCTTTCTGTCTTTCTCGACATTACCTACCTTTACGCGAGCAAGCGAACTAGCTAGCTAGCTAGCTAGCTAGACGGCGTACCTTAAAACTTCAAGACTTCTAATACACACCGATGATATTGCATCGAATGTTAAGAGAAGTAAACGGGCGCGAACTATATGGCGGGGATATCGTACGCTAGATACTCCTCAAGAGCTCTCGTCTCGACATGGTGTGTTTATCGGAAATATAAATCAACGGGTATTTAAAACCCGACGATTTCACTCCGACCAAGTGTAAGTAAGCAAGCGAGCAAGCAAGCAAGCAAGCAAGCAAGTAAGAAAGCAAGTAAAGCAAGTAACTTCGATGACGATGACGACAACGACAAGAAGGATCTATCTTCTACTTCTTCTTCTTCTTTTTCTTTTTCTTTTTCTTTTTCCTCTTCTTCCACTTTCATTTCTAATACGAATTATTAATAATGTTCTTGGAGACAAAAATAATTTCGATACGTATTTTATATTACGATGAAATTACACGGGATTTTAACGTTTTCTTAACTTTTTCTTTTCAGTTAATAAGGGGGGTTTCTTGTTTTATAACAGACGTTGGTTTAATTTCATTAAATTTGTATTATCATTTGTTTCCTCTTGGAAAACTATGAAAGACAGCAATCGCGTTCAGTTCGGAGACCGATACAGCTCTCAATAAGAGATCTTCTTTTTTATTACGAGACTACCGAGAGAAAGTAGTAGTTAAGTAATTTATTTTAGAAACGTCCAACTACGTCGTCGTGTTAACCATCGTCCTAACAGAATAAGAGATAATATATACACACACACACGTTGCAAATAATATTTTACGGAGGAGTTATTTTCGCGTTAGCGCGATTTGATTACAAGTTCATAAATATTTTGTCATACTTTTCAAGATAAAAACGTCGGCGAAGGCTCTGCTTGAAAATCATAAAACTAAATGTTTTCGTTCGTTCGTTCGTTCGTTCGTTCACTTGTTTCTACCTAAACGATTATTTTAAATTGTACAAATGATTTTGAATCGATAAGAAGAGAACCAAAAATAAATTCAAAGGTTTTTCGATAATTAATTGTTACTTCCAGTTGCTCATTCATTTGTTTGTTGCATTTCGTGATAGAGAAAGATATTGATAAAAGAATTTACCATAAGCGAAATACGACGACGCTAAGTGGGGTATTTTTGGTCCGTTTATCGAGTAATCTCCCTTCCTCCCTTGCGACCCCTCGTCTTTCATACATGGTTATGCATATGTTCCTCCCCAATCACCTAAAAACAATACGGACATCATTAAATTTCACACGAGAGTTCTCAACCGACAAATTTGTTAACTACGGCAATTGTCGAACACACACGCACAATCGCGTCTTTCTATTTTCAAATGTTGTTTTTTTTCTCGATATTCGAATATGAATTGTATTTAGAAAAGAAAATTTAATCGCATTTTGCATAACCATGTTTGAATAAAATATCTGATAAAATAAGAATAGAAAAAAATAAAGAAAGAAGAATAAAATCAGAGGGGTAGCAGGAAGGAGACAGACTCAAACGGAAGTTCGTCGTCGTCATCGTCATCATCGTCGTTTAATATTCCTAAATACGTTTCCCGATAACAATCGATTAAACAAATTTTACACGGATGACACTTTTTTTATCTTCGTGCTCTGAAAAAAAGATAAAAAAAAGGGGAAAAAAGAAGATAAAGTAAATGAAAATAAATCATGTAGGATATTAATTCGTCGGACGAAAGTTAGAATTCGAGTTAACAGAAATCCCGTAAACGAGGATCGCATATCGACGACTTTCTTGTAATACCTCTGCGATATTGCAATCACCGTTACTCCATCCAAAGACTCCCACGTATACCCTACGTGATCGCTTTTACGTGCATCGTTACACCAAGCCGTTTAACGTCGGCGAACTCGGGCTTTGAATGTTTTTCTTTTTTTCTCAGGTGTAATACGCCGAAAGAAAACACGATACCGTTCGCCATTTATGTTTGTTAATTTTTAATTTTCATTTTTATTTATTTTGGTTTGATTTTTTCATCTTTTTTTAAAGCAAAAACTTTCCTTCTACTATGTACAATCTTGTGTCCCTTCCGGTTTGTAACAGCAAGCGCAGTTAGTATGTACACAACGCGTACTTACTTTAAGTAGTTGTCCATTTGCCGGCATTAAAGTCTTCGTCGAGCGACGAAGACTCGGCTAGATGGAAACCCTGTTTTCTCGCTTCATTTTTTATCTTCTGTCATATATATTAACGTTCTTTCTTTTATATCGAATTTCATTTGCTAATATTCATTATTTAGATTTTATTTATGTATTTATTATTAACGTATACACATACGAATGAATTTATTTTTGGAATTAAAGAATCGGCGTTTGCGATGGCCAAAGTGATTTTTTTTTTAAATAAAATAAAATTTGTTTTAACAAATCTATATCGTCGATGTTATTGATAAAGAAAAAAAAAATGAAAACAGGGAACACGTTTCGTAAAAACAGAGATTAAACGAATAGACGGAGATACGAGGAATAATTTCCTATTATAATCCGAAACATACCTTGTTGAAAGTAGTTGGCTTTTCGCAGAAAGACGCAGACCAAGGCCATAAGTTGCAACTGAGAAAGTCTCTGGCGTGTCGAGGGCGGTAGCGGGAGTAGATCACGTAGATTCGCGATTTCGGCATTTATCAGGTCCCTTCGTAGTTTGCTGGCGCCTTTCGTCGATTTGCTCGCATCTATCCTTCAAGCACACATCGATGCGTTACCACTAAACATACGTTCGATCACCTACCGACTGACCATTCCCATTTTTACCCTCCCCCCTCTCGTCAACCGATAACCTTCTCCCCTACTTTTAATCTCATCCTTTTTATCAACGCGTATTTTGATTTACAATTTGTTCAAATTCAAACTCGCGCGAAAGTACCCGATTAAGCACGTTTCGTTTAAGTGATGCTAAACGAGCAAGGATAGAAACAAAAATTAAGAATTAAATTTATTTAACAATGTCGTCGATTATCCGATCCTTTTTTATCGTCATTTTATATCATTATCGAATAGACAAACTTAAAAAAAAAGATCCATCTTTCGTGCGTAAAAATCATTCCTAAAAAAAATCCTCCCTTCAAGTATTATCAACAAAAATCAATGAAGCCCCTAAACGCAATAACACAAAGATCTCTATAACCCATAAAGATTCATAGATCATAGATTATTCTTATCTATCGATAAGAACATATTATTCTAGGATGAAAATAAGATATTTTAGATATATAATAAGATTATCAATATCGGACTTACCGATTGAACATATTTTGGTGGCCAGGAGGACATTAGCTGTTGATCAGCGGTAGACGTCGAGCGGGACATCCGGGTCGGCAGGTTCTCGCGAAACTGCAGCTACGATCTAACATCCGGGTCATAACGCGCTACTACACTGAACACGTGGATACTGGCGGAGGCTGCATCTCCTACCTCCTCCTCACCATTACCACCTCCACCAACACCTCCACCACCAACAGTATTACTACTACCACCACTTGGTAGACCACCTCCACCTCCTTCCTCTTTCACTCTTCTTCCACCCGCATAAGCCATTGCGCTCTGCTGTCATCTCTCTTTCTCTTTCTCTTTCTATCTTTCTTTGTCTCTAGGTTCAAAGCTGTTTTCCTTTCATTCTCTTTCTCTTTCCAACTCTTTTCTTCGTAACTCCCTCCCCCTCACCCTTTGTTGGGTCACGATCGAGCAGTCATGTTCTTTTACCACCGCCATCGCTATGTGCTAGTACCACCACTACCACATCCACCACCACCACCACCATCATCATAATCATCATCATTATCATCATCATCATCTACGGCAGCAACACACCACCAGGCATCATCATCATCACCACCACCACCACCACCACCACCACCACCACTACCACCTCCACTACTACCACAAATATCATCGCCGGTACCACCTCGGCTACCAGTAATACCTCTTCTTTTCTGCGTGCGGTTTTGCGCCCGGTACCTTCTAACGGCCAGGACATTTTTGGCGGTCTCCTGCGAAAGTCTTTCAGTAGCCGTCACTATTACGTAACCGCGATGTAATCACCTTGGCAGAATACATTCTTCTCTTCGTATTCTTCTTATTATTCTTATTCTTATTCTTCTTGTTTTTATTTTTTAATTTTTAATCTTTTCGTTTTTTCACTGCTAAGAAGGGTCCTGTTTAGGAGTCCCATGTTTTGGAGAACGTTTATAATACTTAGACTGTGTATGCATTGAATTTAATAAAATATAAATGAATCATTTTGTTGAGTTATGAATTGATCGTCACGCGTTGAAAATGTTCTTATCAAATCTTCGAGTCTTGTTTGGTGGGTTATTACGAAATTTATTTCGCAGATTACTGGGACGTGCATTTAAGGTTGCATCGTAAGGGGAAACAATCTTTCTCTCTCTCCCATGTTAATAAAATACGATTAAATTATCATTGCATATTTATTTGATTATTTATTATCATACGAAATCAATGTAATCGAAAGTTCATTATTAGTATTAATTATTATGGGGCATCAGTGAGATTTTATTTATACAAATATTACATTATAAATAAATTTTGCATAACTCGTTATTATACATTATGTTCAAATCGAATACGATCGTGTATATTTTATAGAATTGCATACTATCGCAACTTACAAGTATAATTATTTTTATAGATTTTAAAAATATCTCCTAGAAATACACGTGTGTATGTATTTGCGTGTATTGCCATGCGTGTGTTGGGTTTGCTAGCGATCGAACAATTTGTCTCTAAATAAAACTAAAGATTAATGTTAAATAATAATAATAATAATAATAATAATAATAATAATAATAATAATAATAATATACGCATTTAATATAAGGCAAGGAAATTATTTGTATTGTATAATAATATTTTAAATTATTTTATAATATGTAATAATATATTATATTTAATATTATTTAATAATATTATTATATAAAAGAAAGAAATTATCGGGATATAATTATAACGAAATCGATCAACTTAATGTATCACGCATTTCTCATACTCTTTCAAGATATAAATTGAATTATTTGTAATATTGCTAGCTTCTTATAACGAATTAGAAGAAATTAAAACATATTTTTGTAGCCAGAAATTTTTCTTTGCCATAAAAATAAAATAATTACTTTAATTGTTAAAGAAGGAAAGAAATATAATAATTATCTAGTACGGGTCGACGCACCCCATGTATCCCGAAAGGGAATCATTATTTTAAATAAAAAAAAAAAATAATTATCTAGTAAATAATATGATAATATATAAATGCATATATTATGAAACATTCTATTAAATTCTAAATTTTCGTTGTATACTGGAATGGCGAATGAATGGTTCTGCAAATGTAGCATAAACTGTAATTGGGTTCCATTGGTTTATATGTATATTGGTATTGGTACTGAATTGCTTTATGCTCATTCTAAATAATTTCATTTATATAGAAACACTCGTGCACATTATATGAAGAATTAATAATGAATATTTTCAATGGAAATAACGTGTAATCTAAATCAAAATTAATCATTAAGGCATAGTTGAACTTCATATCAAAGTAGACAGGTACAACATTTTTTTTTGTATATATAGAAGACTTGTATTAGTAAAAAAAAAAATTATTTTTTTCTATCGATTTATTTAACCCCAAATAAAAATATTTTTTTCTTTTTTTCGTTGTAACGATATCGTTAATACGATGATTAGTTATGCGATTCGAAAATGATATCAAACGTCTTATTTCAAAAAATATTTGCTGGATAAACAAAAAATTATTGATAATAATAAAATAATTATTAATCTTTACGTTTCGAACATATTAATTTATACATATATGAGTATATGCAACATGTATACGTACAAATGAAGAAAAAGCGGAAATTCTTTAATATTAAATTCAAAACTTAGTTAATATTCTTCTTTGGCACATTCACTGAAAAAAAAGACAAAAAAATAGAATCTAAAAATAAATACTTCCTTTTTATTTAAATAAGATGTTAACGAAAGAACTATATGTCTTTGAAACCATCTAATATAAATAATGATAGTAATTTATCTTAAAACTAGTTTTCCTTAAAAATGCCTATTTTTGGATGAAAGAAATAAAAATTAAAAATAAATCATACCGATTTAATAAGAGGTAACCACAGGTGCGAACGAAAATATTGTGAATGAAAAAAAAAGGTTTTATAATGATACAAAATATTTTTCTGCCTATCATCCGATACCATAAATTCTGAAGTATATTATAATATACTTAGAAGACAAAGTATATTATTTACAATTTTTTTGGACTAATTAAATTTTACAGAATTTATCTCATTTAAATGAGGAATCTTTTGATGTATAACGATGACGATAGAAAACTTGATTAAATTTTATCTACATTCCATAAGCGTTAACCATTCAATATATGACAATCGTTAAAGCGTTGCTATTATTTTCTAAGTAATTAAGAATTATAAATGTTTAACACATTATTATTATTATTATTATTAGAACCTACAAATATATATATGTATGTATATATAATAAACGTTGCAAATATACATAATGTGTGAAAGTGATAACGTTCTAATCGTCTTTACAATACTGTACATTAAATTTCTGTGTTTCTTTGCTTTTATGTTAGGAACAAATTATTATTCTTTATCCTTTTTCTTGTTTTTTTCTTTCTACATTCATATATATATATATAAAAGCTTAACTTTCATTGAATAATTTTAACCCGTGCATTATAAATTTTATATGCAATCTCTGTACATGGTACAGAATATTGTTTAACAGCTAAGTATACCGTATTGTATTATATTATTCTTACATGCGTATTGCTCTTTTAATACTTCCTAAATCTACCTATCCCTGAGTGATGCATCATTGTTATATAGATAACATCATCATAGTTGTAGATAACAGAAGTATCATATCGAAGTAGATTCACAGTTAACTCCTGATAATAAACAATGTTGCTTGAGTCTCTTTAAATTTTCTATTAGATATGCATTTTCTATAAACAAATCCTTTGCTAGTATATCAGCTCCGGCTAATCTTTTAGCCTATAGAAATATAAATCATTTTTAATTACACATTATCACTATTTAATAAACAACATAACAAAATAAAAAGTTAATATGAATAAAAGAACGTACCTGTTCGGTATTAGCTTGAATTTGGACTTGTAATTTTTCTTGAGTATTATAAAGAAGACACCGTAATTCACATACCTCTATTTGATGCTGCGACAAAGTTTCTATAATTCAAACAAAATGAAAATACATATTTCTAAATAAATCCAATCAAGTTGAGAAATATTATATTAATAAAAATGTCAATAATAACTTACGATGCAATACTTGTTCTATATGATGCTGTTGTTGTCTAAAGTATTCTTCTAATTGGCGTTTCTTACGTTCTTGAATCTGTAATTTCATAGTCAAACTTTCCAATATATTAATGTCGATATTACATACTTGTTTCTGCGCAGTATCTTGCAAACATTGACAATGTATGCCGTTTGAAATTTGCGATTTAATTAATTCCTGTATCAATGAATAATCTTTTTTTGATGTATTATGCTTCGATTTACTTCTCTTTCCTTCTTTTTCTATAAACGTATGTTCAGAAATATTATTCAATCCTTTATCTTCTGATTCAGATTTCTCACATTTATCTATACTATTTGTATCCTGTTTAATACACGATAATTGATCTAAGTGATAATTTCCTACGCTATCTTCCTTTGTAACTTGCGACGTGAAATGATTAGAAGGCATTGGATTTTTAAATATGTGATCCCCTTTGAATCTATCTGTAACATTATTACATGTATCCCCATCATATTTGAACGTCTTCGATTGCAATTGTGTATATGATTCGACGTTAAATGCATCCATGGGGGGAATATGATTGCAAAAAGTGCAGACAGGTTGGAAAATGTCATCTGACACTTGGGTCGAATTGTCCATTTTTTTTATTTTTTCCATTTTTTTCAATTTTTCAAATAAACTTTTAATTTCTTTATTCTTCTCCGAAATATCCTTTTCCATTTGAATTTTCCATTGGTCGAATTCTTCTTCCAAATCTAAATACTATATTTGCAAAGAATATATTTTAATTTTAAATTAAAATTTTCAATTATATTATTTTGAAAGATAAATAATGAAAAAGATAAAAAAATTACCTGCTGTTCCAAATTATATTTTTCTTCTATGGGAGATAAACGACCACCATTTTTAACTTTATCTACCGGACTAATTAATTCTTCATATTCTGCCATTTTGGCAATAAGTTCTGAAAATTTTTCATCGCTTATTTTTTGTTCTTGTTCGAACAACTGTCTCTCCTCCTCTAACTTAGCAGCCCAATATTCTTCACATTCTTCGTATTCGGCTTTCAATAAATCAAGACTTTTTTCTAATTCTAAACACCTTTCAGTCAACTGTTTCTTCTCCATTTGCCACCAATTTTCTTGTTCTTGATAAACTAAATTAGTAAGGGAATTATCACTGTTAGACAAAGTCATATTATTCTTCTTATCAGGATCATTACAAGGCACACTATAATTGGACGTTATATCTTTATCTTTTAAATTCTTTGTATGATCGGTAATAGAATATTCTTCTTTACGAGGTGGATAATCTCGAAGGCTAGTTATTTTATTTTGTAATAATTTAATATCCGCGTGAGTGAAATTTGTATCCGTATGATAAATCATTGAATCATTACTATTATGCATCGCTCTTTTCGTAGACGACGTTGTTGTTTTATTAGATTTAGAAACAACAAAATCTCTTAACGATTCACTCGTCCTCTCTTCGCATTCAGTCTCAAGTTCGGAAGCTAGACTTTTAGAAAAATCTATATCATCATTTAATGAAAACGAATTGAAATTTGATTGACCGCAAATAATAGATGATATTGCTTCCTTATAATCACAATTTTCACAAGAACAATTCTCACATTTTATGAGCATATTTTTTAGATCGCATATAATTTGTTCTTTATTATTTGTTGTATCTATCTCAACTCTATCTACTTCAATTTTATTATTTATATTATTGCTGCAGGATATCTAGAAAAAAACACATACGTATTTAATCAAATTATACATGAAAATACGAATTTTTACCGAGATTATAATTTCATTTAAATATAATAAAGTATTTATCAAAATATTTATTACTTACAATTTCCTCTTGCTGTGACGTTGTTTCTATATTGGTATTCATCTCTGATGTGACAGCAGTGTCAACTATGAAATTTATAAATAAAATAATATTGTTATCCAACAAATATCGTTAAAAGAAAAAAGAATAAATTAACATAGAAATTAATTACCTTCATTTTTAATTGCTCGCAGATTAGTTTCATCTTCGAGTGATCTTGAAATATCTAATTGTATAGTAAGCTCATCGTTATGATCACGCAAGGATACTATTTCTGATTGCAATTGTTTCATACGATCGATTAAATGTAGAACTTGTTCCTCTTTTTTTGCATCTATATCTTCGACCTAAAAATGATAGAAAAATTAAAACAAAACTATGTTATTTAAATCATAATGTCTCTTTACGAATGCTATAATTATTTATTTATATAATACCTCATCGTGTTCTGCAGCGAGCATTTTAATTCGCATCAGCAATTCAGTGTTTGATTCTTTAAGTTTATCAATTTGATTTCGAAGATTTTCATTTTCTGATTCTAAAATTTGATTATCTTGTAAAGCAGTCAAAAGTTTATTTTTATTTTGATAGTTTTCTTGTTGCTGTGTTTGCAATTGTAATTCTTTAACTTTTAAAGTAGTAGCATTGCTTTCACGTTCCAAACTTAATTGATTTGATAAATCCTTTATAATTTCTGAATGTTTGTGTTCAATTTGCTTTAACAAATTTTGCTTAATTTCCTCTTGTCGAAAATGATGATCATCAATTTCTTGTGCCAAAGAGTTCGCTCTCTCATTAGCTTCTATTAAATCAACTCGTAATTTATCTCTCTCGCCTGTTATATTTTCTATCAAAATACTATAAAAACAATACAATTAAATATACATATAATACCATTAGATGTTACAAATACTTTTATCATATCTTGTATAAAACTTCATAAACATCTGTATCGAACTATTATTAAAAAACAGTTGCTTGCTTATAACTTACTTCAAGTTACGTAGTTCCTCCTTATAAAGAATTAAAACACCTTTCAACAAACTAATATGTGGCTGAATATCTGTATTAATGATAGAATCATTGAGACTTTTCAGTTCGTCGCATAAAGTGGTAACTAAATCATTTAAATTAATACTCGACGTGTTATATCCCAAATCGGATAACAGAGAAGCTGCATCAGAAATACCAGCCATTTTCCACATATCGGTAACAATACTATGTTGAATAAACCTGTAATTAATAATATTAATAATTAATACAAATAAAAAAATGAATTTAGTAAATATTTAATACATTAAGTGATATGTCGGTCACTAGTGACTAACATTCTTATATATATGTATCTACAATTAACAAATTATTGTGGCTAAGTTAAACAAAAAACTCGACAAAAGAGACTTAGCATTTAACATATTTAATTAAAATTGATGTATTCAAATACGATACCCTGAATCACGATGTTGAAGTGTGTCATAATCAGATTTATCTTCTTTCGAATTAGTTAAACATTTTTCTGATATATCTTTGCAAGGAAGTATCAATTCTTCTTGTAAAATAGTTTGATTTTTAAATATATCCAGAAACTCGTCTAAACTAATTAAACCATCGCTATTCTGATCAAGTTTTTCGAATATACGTTGAGCTATCTATAGAAAAGAAAAAATAATTATGTTCGTTTTCGTGTATTACTATTATAAAATTGTAATAAGTGAAGATGTAATTACTTGTTCTGGAAGAGCGGATGTTTCTCGATGATTGGACATAAAATATTTATCCGAAGTATCTGCATTTTCTTTGAAACATACGTTAACTTTATGCCATAAATCTTTCAAACGATTTTTATCTAATATCAAACCTACAAAATATATTTAACTTATGAAAATAATAAATTATTGTTATCATGAAATAAGATGTGCAGTAAATTTTAAATAAATCACCTGTTTTTGTATTACAATCATTCATGTGTGATTGTTGAATATCTGAATCTGAAAAGTAATAAATATTATTATCATTGTTATTATCATTAATTATATTAACTTTTTGTTATAATTGTACCATACATTCTATGTTACCTTGAGTTAATAGTTCTTGCGTTTTGGCCAACAAAAGTAATAATCCTCCTCGAAAGTCTTGGAATGAAATTGAACATTTTCCTGGAATACATTTTTTAATGCATTCCTTTAATTCATCTCCATGATCATCAAGTTGTAATTTATTGCATAAGGACGATAAATCCTCTTCTTTCAATTCCGTTTGCCCTTTCATCAAACAACTTTCAAATACAGCGAGAAGCTGTTGTTCGTAATGACCATTGTTATGTTCATCCATGGCATCCCTTCATCGTTCTTTGATAATTTTTTTAAAGATTTTACAGTATATCTACATTAAAAATAATTATGTTATTTAAGGATTAATGTCAGTGTAATTAAATGCATATTAAAAATCTATACTTCGAGTACGAAAATGAAAATATATATTTAATATAAAAAATAAAGTTATAATTAACCATAATTTCTTTCGCATTTAATAGAACGATAAGAGAATAAATTATTTTATGGTATTTACCGTCTATATTATGATTGTGAGACACGCATACATTTGATAAGCAAAATAAAACTATAATTAATCATAATTTCTATTAATGTAATAATAAAGAAATATTATTCAATAAATTTTACTGTCCTTACCATAAGTACAAAATGCGTATACACTTTATAATCAAAATGAAACTACACTTAAACATTATTTTGTTCGCAATTAATATAATGATAAGATAAAAATGATTTAATTACATTAACCTTATTTATATCACACCTGCTATAATTCCATAACTTTTTAATATTTCATTAAATTATTATGAATAATCATCTAAAGTAAAATATGTATAACAACTCCTTTTAACACCTATTATGAATAATATTAGCAAAAAAGAAGTCTATTCCCTCACAACTATTAACCTTTAGGTTATTCCTAACTACATTCAATATACTTGTGTCGTAAATGGTCATAACCTACTATTGTGACATACAATTGACATTGATATACGCCTAAATATACATACACATGCAAATAAATACACTGTCATATTAGCGTACTTTGAACAGTCTACCGTAAACTCTAATTATTAGATCCATTAAATTCTCTAACCACTTTAATCATATTTATTGTTATTATTATTATTATTATTATTGTTATTATTGTTATTGATATTATTATTATTGTTGTTACTATTATTTAAATAAAGTGGAAACAAAAATTATTTATATTTACAAATTTAAGATAAATAAAAACAAAAATTTATTTTACTATACGACGCAATATATTGAAAATTCTTTTCGAACAGTATGACAATATGAACCATAAACCAACTGCCAGATTTGTACGTTCATTTGAAATTAAGCTTACGCATAATATATATACATACATATACATACACGCACTATATAACAAGTGACACATAGCAATTTTAATGTATAACCAGATGTAATAAAAATAACATCTTTTCTTTATTTTAATTTAAACCCATAAAATAGTCACAAATTAAATTAATTTCAATGTTGTATACATACTAATAAATTATTTAAAAATAAAAGTGTTTAAATAGTTCATTTTGAATTAATATTAATCACTAAAATAACTAAGAAGGAATTAAATGAACCTTTGACTTATTAAAGTTAATTTTTTAAATTATTTCAATACTTCATATGAATAATAATGTAATTATTTTTCTAAATTCAATTTTATATATAATTTAATGTTTAAAAAATGGGACATGAACTCTAATAGATAATACTTATTGTATGCTCCAATACTGTTGTTGTTCTACAATACCTCGTTTCTGATTGGACGATATAACCTATAAACTTGTACATTTAAACATTACCTTAAAATTTGGCGGTAATAACAACCCTAGCGTAACAGTCACATGGAGAGAGAAAGAGAGAGAGAAAGTGAAAGAAATATTTACAGTTACTTATTTAAGTGTTTTTTAATAAAACATTGTAAAGAGAGAATAAATGTAGCCTTGTTTTAAAAATATTATAAAATATGGGTATTACTGGATTACTATCGTTTTTGGAGAAATCTTCTAGAAAAACAAATATAAATGAATTTGCTGGTCAATCTGTTGCTATTGATAGTTATTGTTGGTTACACAAAGGTATATATCCTTGCGCTGATAAATTATTGTTAGGGGAACCAACAGATGGGTAAGCAATTATTTTATGTATTATAATTAATTTTAAAATTTATTTTTTAATTTATTTAAGTCATGTCTTGACTTTACGTTCATTTTAATTGCCTTCAAGAACAATTGACTTTAAACTTTTAATTTTTAGGTATATAATATATTGTATGAAATTTATACGAATGCTTTTGAAACATAATATTAAACCTATTCTTGTATTCGATGGACGGCACTTGCCAGCTAAAGCAGAAATCGAAGCCCAAAGGCACAAGTATGTAAAGTTTTTAACAAAATCAGTTTAACTCTTTTCAATATGATTTAACACATGGAGTTGTGTGTTATATTCAGTGCTATATTTCGTGCTTCTTGTATTTTATCTATAAGATTTAAATAAGACTTGTGTTTTTTATGTTTGAACCATAAAATATATCACTAGTCTCACACGTAGTTATAGTGCAAGGAGTTATCAATGATATTATTAATTTTAATATAAAATATCTTGTATGCTTTTAGAAAGAGAGATATAAAACGTCAGCAAGCTGCACAATTAATACAAGCCGGACGAAATGCAGAAGGCAGAAATCTTTTAGTACAATCGATAGATGTAACACACAAAATAGCTTTAGAATTAATTAAAACATGTCAAAGCTTTAATATTGATTGCATTGTAGCACCGTATGAAGCTGATGCACAGTTAGCATATCTTAACATTAGTGGAATAGCGGACGTTGTTATCACAGAAGATAGCGATTTAATATTGTTTGGCTGTAAAAAGGTATAATCAATTTTATTTCATTTATTATTTTTTTATATGATAAGGATAATGATTTTAAACTGAGAAAAAGGAATGATTAATATTATATTATAATTATAGGTGTTTTTTAAAATGGATCAGAATGGTAATGGTTTGCTTGTTGAACAAGACAAACTACATCTTGCTATGGGCGTACAGTTAGCAGACTTTAATATTGATAAATTTATGTATATGTGCATTTTATCTGGATGCGATTATTTAGCCTCACTTCGAGGTATAGGATTAATTAAAGCAAAAAAATTCATTCAAAGTATTAATAATTCGAACTGTGATATATACAATGTTAGTTACTATATGGTATTATAATATAAAATTATACATAAAGAGAGAAAAGGAGTAATAATTATAAATATTGCTATTTCTACAGGCTCTTACTAATTTAGGATATTGTCTGAAAATGAGATCTTTAGATGTATCAAAGGAATATAGAGACAATTTCATAAAAGCATTTATAACGTTCAAACATCAATTAGTATTTTGTCCTTTACAAAGAAAACAAGTACGTTTAAATCCTCCTACACCTGATGTTTCTGAAGAACAATTACACCATGCTGGAGATGAAATAGACCCTGATACAGCATTGCAACTTGCTTATGGTAATTGTGATCCGTTTACATTTGAAATGCTTCATGACTTTGATCCTGATATAAAAAAGGTATAATATATAAATAGTTACATATATTTTTGTAAATATTAAAGTGTATTTATTTGTTTAATAATTTATTTAAGAAATTCAATAATCCAAATCCAAATATTCTGAGTGTGATACCAAAGCACATAAGCATCTGGTCGCCCAATTATAAACCAAGACAAAGTATAGAAAACTTTTTAACCAAAAAAGAACCAATCAATTTTGAGAATTATTTGTGTATAAAAGAACCGGATAATACGAGAAAAAAATCTACTAATATAAAAAAAAGAGAATATCATCATGGTAATTATTTATACTGTATCTAATTTATATGAACTATTTATTGTAAACTAATATAAATATCTATTTTATTTTAGTTGTAAATACTACAAACTATCAAGAATTAAATGAAAAAGATATTTTAGACGCATACAAATCCGAAGAAAATATTGAAACTGAAAATCAAATACAATCTACAGATGAGAATTCACCTAATGTGAATGAACAAAAATCTCCAATACTAAGTAGAAATCCATTCATTAAAGAAACGTCTGTTAATGTTAATGTTAATCAAATTTCTCCTAGTTTATTATTTAAACGTAGAAGTAAGACAAAATTTGGTCGATTAAAGCAATTTCAAAAAACAATTATTGATGAAAATGACATTACGGAAAGTAAATTTTTTACGAATAAGAGCGAAGATATGAATAAAAGTAATGCAAGTAATAACGACGAGAATATCAATTCGGAAAATGATGAACGATGTATAAATCATACTCCTAAAAAGATGAAAATGGACATAGATGAAGATAAAAATAACCTAAAATATTCAATAGAATTTAATAATGTAAATAATGCACATTCCATAGATGCTAACCAATCAAATACAAGTACATTAGTTAACAAAAATGAAAGTATGATTCATGAAAGAAATATTATAGAAGAAACAATTACTAAGCAAGGTATCTGTTCCTCCAATCATGCAAAAGAATCAAGAAGTTTAATTACTTCGACGAATGAAGTAGAAAAAATAGATTTAAGTATTAACGACGATATAAATAACTATAATTGTAATATACCGCAATCGTGCAGTCCTAGTTCAGAATCTGATTATTCGGTTAGCCAAAATAGTATAGAAGATAATACGAGTACTCTATTTAAATTTTCTAATATTAAATTAAATAAATCGATTGACAATCACTCAGAAAAAACCATCAAAAGGCCACAAACAAGTTCTCAAACGGTTTGTATATTATTAGCGTATTTACGGTATTCATATTACAAAAATTTTAATTATACTTATATATAAAAAGTTTATGCATAATATTTTTGTAATTTTTTAAATTTAATATTTTTCAGAAAACCAATAAAAAATTGACACCTAAACAAATTCCTAGAAGTAAACGAATATCTTCTGAACGTGGACAATTAAGTTTATTAAATATGTTCGGATTTAAGAGAAGTAAGTCTTTCTATTAAAATTATTTACATATTAGATATTTATAAAATAAATTTTTATACTTACAGAAGAGCCATTAAAGTTAGATTGAAATCAATTAAATGTGGACAATATGCATATGTTGAATGAATGTGTTTTTAAAAATATTCTTGTTATATATTTCTGAATCTGTTATCATTATGAGTGTTATTCGAATCATACATTAGCACTGCCAAGTTTTACATTAAAACATACTGCCTATTTTTTATGCTAGAAATAACTTATTGTTGAGGAGTTTTTTTATTTATTCTTCCCAGGGCCTTGGTATTCTTACATTTTTCCAATTATCAATATTCATCTAAAATTGTAATAAAAAAAGAAAAATATATATATAACATTCAATTTTGTATATATTTGACTGCTTTTAATTTTAAAAAATACGAATGTAATAAAGCTTTTATAATACATAAAAAAACATTTGAAATAAAATTTAGATTATTTCTATAAAATTTATCTTGTTAATCAATACGTGAAGTGATGAGCCTCTTTCATTGAGGTTTCCATTTAAGTAATAATAATTCATTAGCTGTAAAAACACATTTCTAAACCCAAAGTACACTACTGATTGCTAATGTTTAATATGACGTATAACGTAACTTAACTATGAAGTATTTATGTTATGGACAGGGTGTCTCGATTGATATCAACATCTTAATTTTTTCATAGCTAATATTAAACACAGTAAAAATTTTAAAGATAAAAATTAAATAGCTTAGAAAGAAACATATTCCGAAGTTATTAATTTGTTTAAAGAATTTGTAAAGATCAACTTTGTTCATTTAAATATAAAAATAGTTGATATGGACTAAGATATCTTGTACATTGTAATATTATTTGTAGTTTATAACATACTTGTTTCACTTTTTCATATTCGCTTTCTAAAGTAACTTCACCTGGTTTTTTAACTTCTATACCTAATTTCTTTGCTTCTGTATAATACGCTGTTTGTTGTCTATACGTGTATCTAAAATAATATCTAATATTATTAAATTTTATAAAAATACGAAAATAAATTAGAACAAATTAGTCTTGACATCTTATAATTCCATTATTATTCTTTTATAAAATAATATGATAAATTATAAATAAAAACGACTTTTTCTTCACCTCAACTGTGTAAATTCTCTGAGCCCAAATGATGCACCAACGACTAAAATTACAAATGGAACACCATAACGTAATGTTTTATTTTTAAGGAGTGACATCACGTTAACTAATATACTTATTTCTTAATAAAAATAATAATATATTTGATCAAACTTTAATGATGAAATAAATTACTCTTTAAGTTTTACTAAATTTAACCATGTGAATTCTTAACCTTACTAACCTCTTTAGCACGTATCTTTATTTATAAACTTAATTTTAAAACTACAAAATCAGATGGCGCCACTGCACATCGGTTTTGAGATAAAATTAAATAAAATTTAATCAAATATTTTTTTCATATACATGTAATTGAATCGTTACGTTAACTTTATTTTGAGTTAATTTTAGCTCTTCAAATAGTCTAATTTCAATTAAATATCAGTAGTATGCTATTTGTTCATCTATCCGATTTTTTACTTTCATTTATATGAAATAATCTTAGCAATAGTTATACAAATATTGGAGAAATTTGTTCTATAAAATAATAATAAAATTAAAATGAAGTATTTTTATATTTTATTATCTTAAAAATACATTTTATTTAAGTGGAATAAATCTTGAAGAATGAGTGGCACCAATACCGGGCCTTCCATGTTTAACTGGTTTGTAAGTAACAGAGAATTCTCCAAGATAATGGCCAATCATTTCTGGTTTGATTTCAACCTGATTGAATGTTTTACCATTGTAAACTCCAACAATGGAACCTACCATTTCTGGAACAATGATCATATTACGCAAATGTGTTTTAACAATTTCTGGCTTTTCATTGGGAGGAGTTTCTTTTTTGGCTTTACGCAACTTCTTCACAAGTGCCATCGATTTACGTTTCAACCCATGAGAGAAACGTCTTCTAGCACGTGCGTGCATCAAATCCATAAGTTGCTCACTAAAATAATAATAATAAGAAATTTAAATAGTTGTTATTTCTTAATGAGCAATGTTATGATTAAAGTATAGATGAAAGCAAAATTCAATTATAAATATATCATACTAATAATGAAAGCATACTTTGGCATATCCAGGAGTTGGTCGAGATCAACTCCTCGGAAGGTGAACTTCCGAAAAGTCCTCTTTTTCTTCTGAGTTTCATCAGCCTGAAATATGCAAAAAAAAATACTTGTAGGAATTGGTTATGTTCAATCTAACCACATTGTTATACGTTAATATTCCTTGCACAACATATATTATGATAAGAACATTTATAAAATGCACTATATTATTATTTTATATTGCTGATGCTATGAATTTTAATAGATTTTCTTACAAATGTACTTACTTCAGCCATGATTCTTCCTTCGAAAATTACAAGCGAAAGAACACACTTCCACTTAACTCTCACAGAAATTAAATAAAGGCATATACTGTGCAAAAGAAAGAAAACCAAACAAAAAATGTCGGTCAATCATTCATTCTTATATTCATAGATGGCGGTGTTATTGAATTGATAGCTCTGATTGGTTAACGTTTAAACCACGACTACCAATCCCATTATTAGCCAAAACAGCGGAAATTTTAAACTTTATTTTATATACAATCATATTCATACGTTTAAAAAATAATTTCCAAGAATTCAATAAAGTTAAGATAATGATGATGAATGAAATATGATTTTATAGTAATATTTTATGATATAGTCTGATTAAAAATTATTGTTTAAATTTATATAACTTTAAACTACAGAGTGCGGTAATAATAACCATATAATGTCAATATAATTATTTACAATATCATTAATCAACTTTGTAAAAATTATAGTGAAGAACCTACGGCAGCCAATAAATTGATTTCGTATATTTGTAAAATGAATTCTTGATAGATCATTTATTATCATCATGCAAATATCCATAAAGTGGAGCCTCCATATATGCTCTGTTAATATCTAAAGAGTTTCTACGAATACGTCGTCCAATTGGTTCTAAGTCATTGTAACACATAGGAAAAATTTTTTCGATTGCCATTTTAGCTTCTTCTTCTGTTATATTTTTCACTGCCATTAGAGATGCTTTTGCCAAGCTCTTTACGCAGTCCTATATAATTAATATAATTTCATTGTTAAATGTCAAATATATGTGTGTATCTTCATGATTTAGTTATCGATAATATATAAGAATGTAATTCATACTTGATGAGCTTGTTTTATATGAAATGGAGACGCACTTCCTTGAATCATGGCACTCATAAAACTACAATGCAAGAGATTAGCTGCTCTTACTTCAGTGCAAGCTAAATGATCAATGTTCCCAAAGTCCACTTTGTTGCGACAATAGTCAAACATATGTATCATTTCGTGAGCTAATACACTCTGTATTTTTGATTTACTTCGAGCAGTATTTTGACATATAACGATCTGAAATTGTAATATAGATATTAACAAAACAGACATTTACTTTATTTTAAAATTTATCTATTTAAAGGCCAAATGTATTATCTTACAATTGTAAAATTTAATGTTCATAATATTCTAACATTTACCTGATTAAGTTCTGCATCATAGCCACCGGTTACAGAACTATCACATACTTCACAAGAAATATGACGACGAATATCAATTTCACTATAAATATAAATAAACAATTAATTACTTTAACTGCTTGAATTAAATTTTATAAATGTTATATATAAAATAGATCCTAATATTGTATTAGTTTAAATATAAAAATAGTTATAATGATGTAATAAGTATACATTGGCAAGATTACTTACCATCCAGAACTTTTTAATGCTGCCGTCATAAGTTTTATTAATGGACCTAAATAATAAAACAATAAATATAAAAATTAAAACTAGAATAATAAAATAACAATAATTATAGTAGAAGATATAAATAACATACTAGTTTTCAAACACTTGTATACTTTTCCTTCACATTTCAATCTGTCAACTTCTTCCCTTCCTTCACCGAATAATTTTTTTAAAAATGTTGGTTTATATGTACCCCTTCTTTCAGGGTACATATCATAACCCCAATTTTCATTATCTACTGAATCTTCTGTTGTAGAAGTATTTTTATCAAATTTTTTATTTTCATTGCTATCATTTGTTTGACTTTCTTTCTTCTCATTAACTTTATTATTATCTAATGGATTTTCATTCACTTTCTTATTTACAAAATTAAAGACAGTCATGATTCTAGAAAAATAAAATCAATCACGTTAATATTAACAAAATTGTTATGTATTTTTTATACTAATCACTGTAGCAAATATCTTATCCATATCAAATTTTTACATTCTATTTAAGTTAGGTTATCCTATAGCAGACGACAAATGCATATATATATATATATACATACATACATCATAGATGAATAGAGTTTGCAAGAGAGAGTTTACACTATTAAAATATTCTAGCTCCAATTTTTTTCCAATTTTTGATGATCATGAGTTCATTTGAAAAATAAAAGATTTTCATGCGAGTTGATTATTTTATATCTTGAAAAAATGTTATTTTATTGGAAAAAATCATTTCTAAAGATAGATTATTTTCAAGCGTAATTTTCACGCAAATAAATACCATTTTGTTGTTGTTGAAAAGATGCATTAAATAGGGTACATAATTTATTTTGAATATTATGACAATAATATGAAAATGTAATTAGTTACTAAAAGATAAATGAGAAGATCAATTGTGATAATTTTTATTGATTGCTCCCTATTAATATTATAATTTATTTGAATTATATGCATATTTATATTTTCTATATTTTATAATTATTTAAACTTTGTTAATATTACGAAAAATATATAATATTAAAAAAAAAATTATTGATAATAAATGTAAATAAATTATAAGAGTCCTTGAACATCATAAAGATTAATTATTTGACGTTTAAACCACGTGGTTGTTGCTAAGCAACTGTACATATCCACAAAAAGCTTATCAAGATTTTAAGGGGAGTAGTTTGAACAGTTCCACGCTTTTTCGTATGATTTTAACAATATTTAACTATGACAGACGACGTGAAGCCAGAAGTAATAAAAAAACCCAAGATTTACTTGGAAAATATTTTAAAAAGCCACCGTTAACTGAAAAATTGCTGAGGAAACCACCTTTCAGATTTATTCATGATATTATATCAATTGTATGAATTGTAACAATTTATTCATACTGTTTTTCAATTAATAATTTTTATTTTGTTATATATTTATTTTAATTGTTCATCAATAATATTTGAATTATATGGATAATTTTCTTACAGATAATACAGGAGACTGGTTTCTTAAAAGGTTTATTCACGGAAGAAGAATTAAACTCAGACAATATAAAAGATAAGGAGTCCAAAGTTGCGTATTTAACTAAACTTATAGATGTTGTTAGTAAGTTCTAAGAAATTAAACATTCCATGTAAGCTAATCGTATTTAAAATATTATATTAATATATAAAATTATATCTTTTAGAATTAATATCTGGGAATAATTTAACAGTAAGAGCAAGTAAAATAGTTTCCGGGCAAGAAGCTACTAAAACCAATGAACTTTTACAAGCTATTGGAAAAGCTCTTGATAAAAAAGTACAACATTTTTATACTTATCTAACATATGTTTCAATAATATTATATAATATATATCTATAATTGAGTTAGGTAAACAGTGCAGAGGCAATTGAACATTATAAGAAAGGTTTACAAAAGAAATCAAAAGGAGCATCAAAATTAAAAATAACTAAAGACGATGTTGCTAAGAAATCAACTAGACAGGTATCACAAACGAGGAAACCAACTGAAAAAGAAAAGAATACGCCCGGATCACAGACAAAAAATAGCAATACACGAAAAGTTGGATCTAAAACTAATGAAGAAGATAGTAACAATAAAAATAGTGATGTAATAAAACAAGAAAGTCAAGAAAATAATATGGGAAAGAGTAATGATGGCATAGATGTTCCACCAACCGAGGTAAATTGAACTAAATTTTATTTTTGAACATATTAAATAACAAATAAATTATTATTTTACTCAGTTACTTGAAGATGAACAAGTACAAAAAACAAGACATTCTTCGGCTATTAAACAGAAACAGAATCATGTATCTTCCACGGTTCTCACAGAAGTACAAACAGGGAAATCTCTGACAAATATAAATGCTGAGAAGAAATCGAATGAACATTCTCAAAGAAAAGAATCCGCAAGTAGGGGGAAACGAACGCTATCAAAACAAGAAAGTGAGTCTAAGGAATCGATAAAAATGATATCGGAAATAGTACCTACAACGAAATCAATAGAAAGTATAGATAAAGGAAAGTTAAAAACAGAATCCGAATCGACATATGAAAATATAAATATTGATTCGCAATTAACAGAACTTGAAAATTCAATTAGTCATGCATCCAATTTACAGAAGCATAAATTTAATAGTGAACAAGAACCTAGTACATCTAAATCAAGAACATTTTTACGTCCACCTACTGCCAGACCTAGTAGCGCAAGACCCGCTGCTCCTAAAATAAAAGGAAAAACTGACTTAATTCCTAATGAAGAAATAAGGTAGTACATATTAATTAAATTAATTATTAATAAAACAATATTTATAAATTAAATGATGTATTTCGATTTTAGTACGCCTATAGGAAACATTACTGTAATAATTGAAAATACAAGTACAAAAGATAATGATAATGAAGATATGGTGATCGTAGAAAACAAGGGAAGCATTGGAACAACTTTAGAAAATATGAGCAATTATAAAATTGACCATGAATTAACTCAAGAACATGGTCATCTTGTAGCACAAATTTTAGAAACTCAAAGAGAATTGGTCAACACTGAAAATGTCGATGTTTTACCAAAAAAAGTTGATATTGTAAGATATTTTTATTTATTTATGCTTATGTTAATTAATTACTCTGAGAAGTATTTTATAAAATATAAATATTTTTGAATTTAGGCATGGGAGGCAGGTACAAAGCGTGATCATGAGGCTGCAATTAAAGAAATTGATAAATTGCGCGGTACAATACAGATGTTAACTCGTACAACGAATCCTTTAGGAAAATTGTTGGATTATTTACAGGTATCGTTTCAATTTATGCTAGAGTATTGATATAAATTTTGATATAAATGTATGTTAAATAGTGTTTATTTGTTCTGTAATTTATTTATATAGGAAGATATAGAAATGATGCAAAAGGAATTACATGATTGGAGAAATCAGTATAATCAACTAAGCAAACAGTTGGAAAAGGAACAAATGTATAATATCTGTAAATAACATCATATACAAAATATATTAAATATATTCATATATGTTACTTATTATTTTCAGACGTACACAAGAAATAATAGATCCAATGCAGTTGACGTTAAAAGAAATTGACAATAATATTCAGGATCAATTAAGTAAAATTTATCAAGCGAAAGCTAGAATAATAAAGAATAATCAAAAAATACAGAGATTATTAAACGGTGACATGTAAAGTATATACTATTTAAAACAATTTTTTTGTAACGTTTGGAATATATTTAATATATGATATATAGAGAAAGCATTTTTAATAATTCATATACATTTTCGTCTTTAGTGTGATCAATATTGAAGGTATGTGTGTAATAAAAATATAAATTGTACTTTTGTAAATAGACATTTTGTAAATATATTAAAGGATATTATTGATTTTTAAATATAAAATATTTATATGGAAGTAAAGTTATTTTGAATAAATGAATAAATATTTAGCACCTGTAAAAATAAAACAAAAGTGTTTTTTATGAATCTTATTGTTATTGCATCAAATATATAGATAGATATTTATCTATTTACAGCCTATTAGACTAGTAAGTAAACTTGGTTGTATATTCACAAAGTCCATGAAATACATATATTTGTAATAAAGTTAAAGCTAGATTAAATTTACAATCTAATTCATACCTAAAATTTTGTTTCGTATCAAATTTCGTATACTTCATATAATTTTTCTAGTTTTTCTTCCGATATATTATCAGTATTTTTAGTATACTCGATAAGAGTTTTTATACCTATAAAAAATGAATAGATTGTTTATAATTTTGTTAAAGATAAATATTCACGATATACATACCCTCTTTCTCCGCATTATTAATAAACATAACAAGTGCTCGAAATCTTTTTATTTGACTTAAACATTCCAAATACTGATATACCGAATTTTTTCGTGGTATGAATTCAGTTCTAAGAATGTCTAAAATCTCACTGAAAATATCCGACTCCATAGAATCTTGAAATAGTTGTGGCAAACTGTTCGAAGGTAATTGCTGAAATTTAGAGTGTTATTAATTTCATAAATAATTATTTATGGCTATATTATCGCGACATTAAATTAGTTAAATACTTTTAGGTAACGATAGCGATATTCCGATGATTTATTTCTCCGCCAATCTATAATAAATTGTACAGCTGTTTTTGGAATTTTTAGTTCTACGGGTACATTTTGTTTAACTTCGCAAGACTTAATTAAAACGTTGTTCTTTGCAACAACTTTATCATCAACCATATTAAATGATTCAGCTTTTTGAATTTTATCTGTCTCATTTAGTGGAACTTCTTTTTTACATGTCGCAATTTCAAATTCTGCGTCTTGTACTACAATACGTTTCATTGGCTTCTATAAATGAAAAGTCAAATATTAAACATTTTTACATTTAATATAATAATGATTTTAATGGAATTTCCTTACTTTTGAACGCAAATGAGGTGGTTTAATAATAGGCTCTATGATTTCGACATTATCTTTCTCCGGTAACCAGTCAGGAATTTGCATATATTTTGTCTTGTTTTTTATTGTTTTATTTACAACATCTTGTTCTGTTTTCTTATTATTTATTTCCTTGTTAATATTTTTATTAGAATTGCAAATTTTTTCACCAATCGTTTTTTCTAATGATGTCTCCTTCGACGTCTTTTCTTCAGATATGATAATTGACTGAAAAATTAATATTTATATGTCAAAGACATTTATAATTAAATTGATATTATAAAAAATTGATATTAATTATAAACCTTAGGCTCCAATTTTTTATTGACTTGAGCAAGTTTGGCTTGTGCTTCCTTATTAGATGGCTCTAACTGCAATATTTTTTCTAAATCTTCTTTTGCTTCTTTATATTGTTTTAATTCTAGTCTTGATAGTGCTCTTCTGTGATAAGCTTTCACATACTGTGAATCCAACTGAATCGCTGTAGTACAATCAGCTTCTGCAGAGTATAAGCTATAATAAAATTAAATACAATATTGTAATATTATAAGTATTATATTATAACATTAAAAAAATATATACATATTACAGACGACATACCTATCCTTTTTTAAATGACAAAGAGCACGATTGGCATAGAAGACAGCATCGTATGGAAAAACTTTTATTGCCTCAGAATAACACGCAATGGCACTGTCCCATTTTTGTTGTTGTACGAGTATATTGCCCTTTTGTTTATGCTCTGTTGCTATATCATGCCGCTTTTTTAATTCATCTTCATTCAATTCCTCTCCGGATTCATCTGATGAATCTGTTTTATCTATTTCTTTGCAAGCTTTTTCCTTCAATTAAATATTATTATTTTGTATCCAAACACAATATAGTTTTTAAATATATACTATAAATATAAGCATTTTAAAAATTTCATAACTCACCACGTCGAATTTATCCCAAGAGGAATAATCACTTGACTTAATTCGCTTTGTATTTTCGTTACATTTTTCTTTCACAGGAGGCTTTTGCATTACCTTTTTCTTTTTACTTCTTATTGGTGGTAAAACCTATGTAATGAATATCATCATTATTGTAAAGTTTAAATAATATAATGGAAAAGGATGAGTATTATTGTTTAATAATTATATTCATTGTTTCTTTTTTATAAAATATGATTAAGTTTACTTGATCATTGCTTTTATCAAGAAGTTCCTTCTCTTTACGTTTCATTTCTTCTTCCCAAGTTTTCAAATTAAGAAATTCTCTTTTTAAATCTTCTGAATTATCTTTTACTTGCTTTTGTAATAAAAAAGACTTATCAACACTCATATTTAATGCTATGGAAGGAAAAAATAATTATTATTTTGATATATTTTAATTCTGATTTCATATATTCATTTTATCATAACAACTTTTAATTTATTTATGTAAATTAACAATTATCATTTTTATAACATGTAGATTCATGTATCCATTACTTACCATATATTGTTATATATTAACAAAACTGTTAATTAATTAACCTTAAAAGAGAGAAAAATATAAGGTATAAGTCTTAAGTTTAATGTATAAAACTTATAAATCACAAATTTGTTAACCAGTTACGCGTTGTTATTGGTTACCGGATAAATGATTTGCTCTAGACAGCAGTACTAAAATTTTCTAGCTAGATGGCAGTTCGATCTATCGATAGACAGTGCTCTATCGATAGTTAAATCTATCGATAAAGTAGAAAAAGAATACAACATACATTTAAATTCAATTTTGAAATAGAAATTTAAGTTTAAATTGTAAACAAACATGAACATTAGTTTATAAAAGTCTAATGTCTCTAAATTTACTTCGAATAACAATAAAAATCTAATATTATGAATACATGTAGTTATTATGATGAAAATGAATAATTTTTATATTTTTGCGCTTCTGAAAGATGTGATAGTATTTGATCCAATGCAAAATGAGATGCTAGATTACTAAAAAAATTTTAAATGAGAAACTTACGTTTGAAAATATACGGCATGAGCTTGACATTCGAACTCTTATAGATTTTGGGTACTTGCCATCGGATCGAGATCGAGCAGACTTCAATGTTAAAACATATCCGAAGGGATGATACTGACTACCGAATCAGTTCTCAACTGACGAGTGTCAGGTGTGCATCAAAAGTTAATATAGTTTTGTTTTTTTTGAAAAACGAGATGTTTTAAACTTCCAGTTCGATAATATTCATTAATATTTATTAATTTATAATAACGTCGATTTCTTTATTACAGCTTTAAGTTTATAACTTATAATTGTATTTTTATCTATAATTGAGTGATTTCAAGTGAAACAATAAATGATCTATGCAAGTTCTCATAAATGTCATTGTTACCTTTATTGGGATGAAAAAAAGATCATAGTGAATTTATCTAGATAAGAAAAAAGATTGTGTAACACTTATGAATTACGTTTAAACACGTTCATGAAATACTTATGAAGTTGGACATAAGAAACTATTGTTATTAATATTTAAAATATTATTTAAATATAAATTTAAATTGAACGTTTTATAAAAAATATTTGAACAGTTTTATGTTGGATTTGATTAAGTAATTTTGCTATAGAATAAAAATAGAAAATAATTTGTTAATTATATAACTGAGCAAAGATCAATTAAAGTATTCTATGTCTACAGATTTTCTTTCTACGTGGGTATGAACGGTAAGAGTTAAGTAATTAAATGTTGATTCTTTTTAATAATAGAAGTAAGAAGTAAGAATCGTCAAAGATTATTTTTAATATTCTATTACGACTCTTTTTAAAAATTAACAAGTTTGTATTAAAATCACTAATGGATTATTCGTTTTATATTCTCAATATTTCACTAATTGAATAAAAATATTTTCTTTTATTTATACAAACAAGCTTTAAAAAAAGTGCATATTATTTAAAATTAATTAAAAAACGATGATATTTTACAGGATGTGTTCGTTTATTTTTGATTGATATTATTCACAATATGATAATAATTTACAATAAGAATAATGTTCAAATTTGTTTATCAATTTCGCACGTACAATCTCAAAACATACGCAAGATATCGATAAGAAATTATCCATGCTTTCTTTTCATTTTTTTTCCATACTAACAAGAAAATGTTAATTATTTATATTCAACGATATTATCGAAATGAAAACGTAGGACAGAGGAATTCACAGTGTTAGATATGCATAAGCTTAAAATATATTTAATTTCAAGGTTTATACGTCTGAAAATCTGTATTCAGATGCTGCAACTCGTTCGCAAATGGTTGACTTTTATAAATCTGTCAACGGGATACTTTCCGATAATGTTTCACTTTATTTACTGATCAGAAATACTTAATACTTAAACAAATAAACATAATAGTAATTTATTTTATATTTATTGAAAAAATAAAAGGATTAACATTAACAGTATATCTAGAAAATAAAATAAAATAATAATTCAATCTTTTAACTAGCATTTTTATAACAATAACACTTTTTTTAAGTATAATTTCATTAATTATTATTATCATAATTATAAATGATTGATAACAAAATGATTAAATTAGAAATCTTAAGTGTATTTATGCATCTCTTTTGTAATAGTTTGAAACAAATTTATCACGCATATTTGTCTGTATATACACACACATATACATGCTATGAAAACTTATCCAAAGAAATCTACGAGGAAAATTGTTTAATCATTCGAACATATAGATTATACATTTATTTATTATCAGAGTAGAGAAACGTGAGATATATAATAAGAATAATAAAGAGAGCAAATCGGGCCACGGGTAGACATGAGAAATTTGAAGGCCTCTTTTTGTGACTGCTAACGTCTCTTGTGCCAAGACGATAAATTTGTTAGTGGTTTGTACGATGAACGGATGAAATGTGTTTTCAGAGACAATAGTTCGCGAATATTAAACAAAATTCTGATAATTTATTCTAATTGAAAGATGTTTTTCTTTTTCTTAAACAACAACAAAAACACGTAAATTAATAATAAATTATATAAACATCGAAAACAATTCAATGAGAAAAATTGTTCTTTTTCTAAGTTGTATTTGAGCATCAGAATAATTCAAATTTCTTTAAAAAAAAAAAAAAAAAAAAAAAAAAATCATTTAAGATGTTAGAAAAATGAACGATTATAATCGAACGAGACAAGGCATGTTCCTTAAAACACCTACGAACGGATATCTCTCTCGTAAATTGTGTGTTTACTTAGACAGTGGCTACTTCGACAACCGTAGAGAGTTATATTTATCAACAACGGTGCATACTGGCGCGAATCCTAATATTTAATATTATTTACGGCGCAACTGTAAAAAGAATTAAAAAGAAACAAAAAAAAAAGAAAAAATAAGAAAAGATTTTCAGCCACGCCAACATTATTTGTATTGGCATGAAAACTTTGCTTGTACGATTGTCTGGTACGTGACATAATTTGCATCTTGTATCACATATCCGCCATTCAAGAAAATACTTGTGTCGTATCAGCTCTTATTCATTCATCGTCAATAATTTAATATTTTTTTTGTATCATTCAAATGATATCTATATAAATTTATTTCTCATTTATTTGATTTATTTATAAAGTTATTTCAAGAAAGGAATGTAAATTGACATCTTTATTAAGTTCTTATAAATGTTACTTGGAAAAACGTATTCTTCTTCTAAGGATCTATTTAGTCAATAAATAAATGCTAGATTACATTTTAAGACAAACGATGTCGTTACAAAGAGACATATATGTAAGTAAGAAGGTATGTCTTTGGCGCAAAGACCTAGGCCTAGTTCTTTCTGGTTTTAACCGATTTCACTTCTTCGAGCTACGAGACTATTTCTAGATAATTCTATATAGATCTACTTGTAAATCGTCTGTTAAACGACAAATTTCATTGTTGTTTCTTTATCTTCAAGCAATGGTCATTCGCATCAGATATGATCGTAGCTCATTTAAATCTTTCCAAGATGTCTAGTTGTCTCGAAATTCGATATTAGTGAATTTCAACACACGAAGGAATGAGACCTGTTAACGCAAATAGAATTTATTTTATAATAAGATGAGAGGATTAATTGCAAAAACGTTTATACCAAATTATTACGAGAATTATTTAGCTTTCATTTTGTTGAAATGTGGTATCTCTGTTCTCATTCTAACAATCTTTTTTAATGTAATTTAATAATAAAATTAATTACGATGATAATAAATAATATTTTATGTTTAGTAAGAAAATGTATATTCCGATTTTTCATTAAAGGTGCAGGATGTACCGTCTGTGGTCATAGCATGATTACTACACGATATATTTTCGATGTTTCGAGAAAATGCGATACATTTGCAAATGGTAGGTTGAACGTGAGACGTAGCTATTTTCTATAAATTAAAAATCATTTAATTTGTTATTTTACAGATAAAGGGTAGCCTATCGTTGCGATTTAATTACGATAAAATGGCAGAACTGTATATTACTTTATTAATAGTTAGCACCGAAATATTCTTGTGCATTATACTCAATTATAATGATCATCGATTATTATGGTTGAACTCCTAACAGTGTAAATGTCAAAATCTCAAAATGTAAGATAATGTAAGATAAGGAATTCATTATGAATAATTAAACTGTGCTTATTATATTATCTTATAATTATATTTGAACATTCTTAGACCAAATAGTTAAAGTTTAAGTATAATCGTAAAGGGGTATGAATAACTATACGCAAAATAAAGGGGAGTATTTGATCGTGAGTAGACGAGATTTTTCTAAATGGATAAAAAATGACCGTCTCTTATCAATACGAGGTTGCCAGCTCCACGAGCGGTGGATTTACCAGACTTTTGCTTATGTGGAGGGGTTCCCTCTACAAACTTATTTACAGAGAACTTCTACTTTTTTTGATTATGTTTGCATCGCTATCGGCTATTTATCGTTATGCATTGATCGATGCACAAAAAAGGTACACACTTACAATTAATTTCAAATTATAATAAAAAACATTTATTACTGTTGTTTTTTTACAGGGAATTTGAGAAATTCGTAATTTATTGCGACACATTCATCAATCTGATTCCACTTAGTTTCGTACTAGGATTTTACGTGTCTCACGTAGCTGACAGATGGTGGAAACAATACAACGCGATACCTTGGCCAGATAAGTATGTTTTCAAATGAAATTTATTTCTTTTTAAAGCTAATTGTTCGATTATTTGCCAGGGTTATGCATCTAGTTGCGCTTTACATTAGCGGAGATGATGAATATGGTCGAATGTTGCGGAGAAGTCTCATGAGATATTTAAATCTTTCTCTCATACTTGTATTACGTTCCATTAGTTCGGCTGTTAAAAGACGCTTTCCAACTCTTGATCACGTGGTAGATTCCGGTAAAGTTAAATATCCCTTTAAAAAATGTTCTATTTTATTATTTGAATAATTAGAATTTGTTTTAGGTTTCATGACTGCTTTGGAATTGGATTTATTCCAATCGGTACCAAGTCTCGAATTTAATACTTACTGGATTCCGTGTACGTGGTTTATTAATCTGTTAAAGGAAGCACGTCGTAATCATCGATTGCCCGATGCCCAAGGTTTAAAACTTATTATGGAGGTTGGTTTACTCCATATTTCATTGATGGGAAGACATTTCTTGAAAATTATCAAGTACGATTTATTTGACCTCCGTAGAAAAAATGATTTTTACAAATTTATTATTCATATAATTATTTGTTCTGTCAAAAGGCTGGAAACTTCAAGATAGTCACGTTTCAACGATTATGACTTTGTTGTTTTTTCCAAATTAAACGTGTACAACTTAATAACTTTTGCGATTAATTATCGGCTAAAATTGATTTCTTGTTTTGTTAATTCTTCGTATTAACAGTAATTCAAATCTTGATACCGAAATATATATACAAGTTTTTTGAAATATTTGTTATATAGGAATTCAATGATTTTCGTTCCAAATGTGGACTTTTATGGAGTTACGATTGGGTTTCCATCCCTTTAGTTTACACGCAAGTTGTGACACTTGCAACGTACAGTTTCTTTGCCGTTGCACTTGTCGGTCGTCAACATATTGAGGGAAATGAAAAACAGTTTCAATTAAAAATTGACAAGTATTGTCCTATATTTACGATACTGCAATTTTTTTTTCTTCATGGGTTTATTAAAGGTAATGACAAAATATCAACAATACAATGAAGCAGAAATTAAATTGTTGATTTTTAACAGGTAGCTGAACAATTGATTAATCCATTCGGCGACGATGATGAGGATTTCGAATTGAATTGGCTTATCGATCGCCATGTCAAGGTTAAAATTATGTTTTTAAATAAATAATTTTACTTGTTAAAAATTTACAAAAGATTTGCGTTTATTTTAGGTGTCATATTTGGGAGTAGACACTTTAATGAATCGGTGTCCGCCTCTGGTAAAAGACATGTACTTTGATGCAGAAAATCTTATTTTACCATACACCGAAGCAGCAGCAGCGTACAAGAGGAAGACCTATCGTGGCAGCGTAGCAGATATGCCGTAAGTTATCTTTTGGTTATTAAATTGTTTATAGTTATATTTTGAAAGTCGGAGAGAGAAAATAATTAGCAAAAAAATTAAATGATGTTTAGGGTGCCAGAAGAAAAGCAAACAATGTTCTTACCAGGAATAGCAGAAGAAGATGAAGAACATAGAGGCACACCACGTACATCCAGCGCTAGTTTAGCGATACGCACTGATAGCCCAATGACTGAAAAGCGGTAAGATTGAAATTAGTTTAACTAATTTATCGATTATATATATATTTTTCATTAATTTGATATGTGCGTGTAATATATTTTTGTTGTCGATATTTTCGGACAATGGGGTAAGTTTTACCATAAAATTAAAATTGTACATATGAACTCTATTAAGTTAGATTCGTTTGTTTCAGCCAGATCAGCGGGTCCCCTCAAACAACTCCACCGATGGATCGTAGTGATAGTGAAACGGTTTTTCAGTTAGATAATCAAGAACAACAATCACAACAAGGGGAAATTGAGCAAGGTGATCCACAACGTCGGCGCTTGACCGGTGCTATAAAAAAATTTTCAACAATGGCTAGACATGGAACTCCACGAATCGATTCGAATCGAAAGCCTTTCTTTCCATTAACAAAGGCTTCGAAGATATGGTTGCAACCTTGGCCGAGTGCTACTAATTTATCACGAACAAACAGTCCTCGAGGTCCCGATACACCCGCGGTATTTAATGCACCGCAAATATTATGCGTTCCACCAGTTTCGGATTTTTCATACAACACCGATGAATCTAAGGATCAAGAAAATCGCAGAGGATTTTCCAATACTGCTTTTTATCATGAAAATGTTGATGACCGGTATATCGAGGACCAAGACAATGATACCGCGGAAAATGTAAAAGACGTTGATCGATTCGAACGATTTGTTTCAACGGATACTGCAGAATCTTCGGATTCACAAATAGAAGAAATAAACCTACCAAATTTCAGAGAAACCATTGAAAGTTATCCTAAGCATCTTCTTCAAAGACATTCTTCAAGTGGGTCCAGTGACAAGAAGGGTGTTCACTGGAAAATGCACGAAAGAAGACCGTCATTGTTGGCTCGTCGGAAAACCGTCTGTAATGTGCCAACTTCTCTGCATATCATTATACCTCAAGCAAGGAGTTCACCGAACTTAACTAATATAGAAGTTGAAGTGAAACAACCGGATAAATTCGACCCTTCAGATGGATCGGAACAAGATTCCAAACTTTAAACAATTGCATATATTACATTTCTATCTTGACTGGTTGTTCTTTTTCCATAATTATATACCTTCTGCACTATCTCGTTACTGATTTTAAATAAGCTGAGCATTAATATTAATCTCTCTTCTTCTAGCATTTTTATTTGTCTGTTACTTCATGTTAAATATTAGTTGAAATGAAATGATTACCTTTATCTATTTATTTTTTCACTGATTTCATAATTTATTATATCTTTATTTTCATTGTTTTGATAAAGTGTTTTTTTCACTTTTAGATAGTAATATTTATAATGGAAACACAAAAAACAAATTTGATTGATTAATAAAAATAAAAACATTTTTCGTACACATATTTATAATGTTATTATAATGAACATTTTTAATAATAAATTTATTTTATCTTTTTACTGTCGGCAAAGAGTTACATATTAAAAAAAAATATATATATATATATTCATTAGTTTCCATCTCAGTATTATTATGGAATGACTGTATTATTGTAAACTAATTATATTTGTATAATATATAACATATAAATTAGTACATATTGTAATTCAAATAATACTTTTTTAAATTGTAAACACAATAATTTCCTGATAGAAGAAGTTGTACGATTAATATTTTGTATTAGTTAAATAATAATAATATTGTAGAATAAATAATTATAATTTGTTGTCGACACACTGGAAATAATAATAAATGTTCCATGTATATATAAGTAAATATTTAACGTCTGAATATCTCTTTAAATGTAATAAAATATGCAATTATATTATATATAATCAAATATAATTAAATTTATAAATGTACAACAATTCAACTTTGTACTATGTACTATGTACTAATTTAAATGTTCGATCTGTTACTACCGCCATCTATGTTTTCGTATACTAAGTGGTTTTGTATACTACATTGGTTGATTTAACAGCGATCCCATTCGTACGATAATTATCGTACGCGTACGATAATTTTGCGCCCCTGTGTCCATCAAACGAACTAAAGTCTCTGGGATCACTGATTGGTCATTAGCTAAAGAACATTATTTTGTTTTTGAATTTTTTATTGGATTATTGTTGTGCTAGAGATTGCAAATATATTATATAAATTTGCATTATAGAGAAATAAATAGAAATCAAATATATGTAAATATATAATTCAGATGTATAATGACATTTGATTATCTTTATTATATATTTTCATTCATAACCAACAAACATAAATATTTTGGTTTATTCGTTTTCTTCTTGTGTGCTTTTAAAAAAGATAATTTAATTTTGTGAATTCTAAGGATTAAAATGAATATTGTTTGTATTATATGCAGTGATTTATTAGTACAATCAGATGATGTGTTTAATACACCTTGTGGTCACGTTTTTCACTTTTTGTGCTTAGTAAGGTGGTTGGAAAGGTAATATCTCTTCATTTAGTTTTTTATCATTTAAATAGTTTGTTCTTTTAATATTATTTGCTCCATAAATTGATAATTTTATATTTATGTATTTTTTTTGTCATATAGATCAAAAACATGTCCACAGTGTCGAGAGAAAACTGATCAATCTAAAATACATAGAATATATTTTAATTTTTCTAATGACACCATCGTTGAAGATTCAACTTACTTACAAGAAAAAGTTGATAAACTTGGGTTTCAAATTTTAATCAAGGATAAAGAACTCAAACATTATAGAGAACAAAATCAAACTTGGGAGCAACACAATTCTGAACTGCGATGCGAAGTTAGAAAAGCTGAAAGTCAAGTACGTGAGAAAGAAAATGCTATTCATGCCCTAAAAGAGCAACTAAAGTATTTTAAAAAACAATGCACAGAAGTAGATGTTCTTAAACAGGAAACAACTAGGTTGAAAAAGAAAATTACAGATTTGCGAAGGTATGTTTATTATTATCTTGTTATGAAAGAAATGTTATTTCGTACTTTAAAAATTTAATAATGTTTCAAGTTTATCGTTTATATTTTAAGTATACAACTTTTAATGGATGCTCCTGTCGAAGATGTTGACGACATGGTTTCAAAAACAAAAGATCCCAGTACGCTTATCACATACGTATCTATAATGAAAAGGTATATCGAAGAAATATATTATAACATTTATAAATTCTTATTATTAATTATCTTTCCGGTGATTTTAGGGAAATGGATAGGTGTGTGGGTAAACGGAGAGAGTTAAGAACTAAATTGCAAGATGTACAGCAGGAACTTACTAAAACTTCTATGGAACGTAATTTTCTATTGGAAGAACGAGATAAACGGAAGTATGTTAGAATCAAATTCATTCGATTGGCATAAATATTTTACTTTCTTTTATATTCTTTTTATATTTTCTATTTTATATCGTATTTAGATTATTGGAAGCTGAATTAACGGCTTGTGTAGCTGAAAAAGTAATATTACAAAATAAACTTCAAGATCTTGAAAATAATGAAAAAAGTAAAGCATGTGTATCACATACGATGAAAACAAAAGAGAGTCATCAAGATTCCAGTAAAACGTCTAAAGAAGAAGTTAAAAATACTAATAAAACGGATATCAAAAATGATAAAAAGAGTGCTGAAAAGAGAAAAGCAAATATCACGAAGGAGGTAATAAAGTATATTTCTATGTGCTCTATATATGAAATGTTTGGAGGTTGAAATGATTGAATGTTTAACACGTTGACTGCCATATCAGCCATATATGGCAGACGCTTTTTTTTAGTGCTTATAAGGTATATTAGTAAATATTTCGAAAGATTTCCATCCAAAAAATATTATACTCTCCATAGCATAAGAATTTCTTTCTAAATGTAATATTTTATTACAATAAGTAACTGTGTTACACAGTATCGTTATATATCGGCATTGTTATGTAGCTTAGTATAACAGCGCGCGCCGGCCCTACGGGGATTTTCTTGAAAACTAGCGTGGCGCGGTCAACATGTTAATTATTAGACTTGGTAATCAAAAATAATATAATATTGTTACAGGAGTCTGAAATAAGTTCTCCTAATGTTCCTCTTAAATCAAAAGGCATTTTAGCTTTAAAGGAACAATATGCAACACGAAAAGCTATAAAACCAACATTTTCTATTTTAAAAAAAAGACCAAGATTATCTCATAGTTCTACTGTGAGTATAATAATAATTCTTAATTATTAAAAGTTAAATGTATTTATTCATGACAAAAATTTATTGTTTCTCATTAATATTATTATAAATTATATTTTATAGGAATCTTTAAAAAGTGGTCCAATCACATATGATGGTTTTGGTGGTCATTCAAAATACGATAAATTTCCTAATCCTAATTCTAAAGTACAGAACATGAAAGATTACTTGTCGAAACCACAGGAAGATAATCAAAACTTTACTAGTTTACTTATTTAATTCTAGACCATGATATTTTAGTTATTTCAACATTCTATTTTTTAAAATTAGATTTAATAATAATTTATAAATGTATATGCGTAGTAGGTAACTTTCTTTATTTTCTTGTATATGTTAGATTATATCAAATGAAAGATTGAAGAATAATGGAAAGTTATGAATGGAAAGTTAGTGAAAAAATCATTGTAAATTAAGGTGTCGATATTTACGAAGTTGAAAATTGGAGCAACTTATAATTATATATTTTTGTTGTAATTATTTATTATTATTAACACGTTGACTGTCATGTAGGTCATCGGTAACCTCAAAACGACTTCGCTTTTGCGCCATGTAGGTCACCGGTGACCTCAAAACAATCAATAGTAAAGATACATAATTTGAATAAATATCGATACTCATAAATTTTTAAATAACACCATTGTTTTTATAGGAGTGAAGAAAATAATGACATATAGAACATGCAAAAATAATTTTATAATTACGAAGAAAATATGCATGACATGTGAACTGGTGACCTTAATATAAATAATACATTAATCACAATTGTACAGCTCCCTTTATCAGGTGTAAAAATAATTTCGACAAAATATGCATCTTATAATAAAAAATTCATATAGGTGTGGCAGACAAATCATGTGAAAAACGAGCGGCAGTCAACGTAGTCTTATTTTAATAATAAATATAACGTGTACAAAATAACTCATTAAAAAAGGATTAAAATTTTCAATAGAAAATATCGACTTGAATTATTGTCACGTTATATATCTTCAATTATTTTACCAAATGTCAAATTTTAGAATCAACATGAAAACATAGCGAATAAAACAATAAATAAATTCTTCGTTATTTTGTAAATTTACGAATAATAAAATATATACTTTTTAAATATGTCTAAATCATTTTACACATACTATTCACCAATTTTAAAGCCACAGTTTATGGGACCCGATCTTTCAAAATTCGATTCCTTAAAAGGTTCTGATATAGAAGGTTACTTCAAAAATTATAGGAACGAGAAAATTTCACGAATCATCGTTAGTAATTATTGCCTATTTATATTGAAACGCTTAATAAATTAAGAAATTATTATTTTTTTTTAATAGATCATATATTTTTATTTATTATAATATTTTTTTATTAAAGTTACCATCATACAGTTGGACTACACCAAAAAAATCGTACACTCCACGACCAAATCCAACGATGACTTTACAGACTAGAGTTCGTTCTCTTACAATACCGCAAAATAATATTTCTACCATAGATTTAGCACATATGAAAGAAGTGGACAATTTATATACAGTATTTGTTTAATTTACTTGGAAAGTTTTGTTCATTATGAATTATAAATTCGTGTTAACTTTTTTTTTTTTTTAAATAAAAAGGTAGTACAAGTTCATCGTGATCAATACAAGGATCGTTCATCAAATCTCCATCCATTAGAATTTTTCAAAACAGACAGATACAAGTATCAATGTGCACCTAAATTAATACCATCGTATTTTACCAAATATCCAACGTCCTATACAAAATACAAAACACCCGTGATCCTTCCATTGACTTATGAAAGAAAAAAAGCCATTCCTTGCATACCCGATTTGGTGCTTTCTGGGGTTTACGATCGTTCAAACTGTATCGCATATAGGCGTTGACTTATTATAAAAAAGATATCACATAAAATCATTTTTTATCTGCTGTTATCAAACATTAAATTGAAAAGAATGAGCAAAGTCTGGCATCCTTGCAACAAGTCGTTCAAATTCTTGAGGGGAAATACTTCCATTTTCGGTGAAATCCATTTCAGATATCATCTATAAAATTAAGATTCAATTAGTACAATATATTTTTTAAATGAGAAATTTTTAAAATATGGTTTAATTATTTAATTTAAATAAGAGTTTACGCTGCGTGGATCACAATATGATCAATTCTGAATTTTCTATTCAAGTGGTTCGAAATTTTTACTATTTCAATGCAGTTTGCATAAAAAGTCGCCGAAAATCAATCTAACAAAAATTAAACAAAATATTCTATGAAAATGTAAAACCATGAAACCAATGTTCATTTACAGACACTTACCATACGTGCCACTTGTTCGATACTTTCATGATCAAGTTGATTCCTGATTTTTTCATTTTCATTAATCCTAGTTAATTTTTCTACAGCTTCAATTAAATCAGCCATTACAAGCTGATCGTCACCGTCAAAATCTGAAAACGAATGCGATTTTATTTCTTTTGTAATTGATTATTAAAGAAAATTATATGTAAAATAAATGAAATTATTATATTGATTCCATGAAAATTAAACACACGAAAAGAGTTTTTGTAAATAAATTTTGAATAAATCTATTTATTATTTTCAAAATGTTATCTATTTTACTAAAAAATATGTGACAGAATTATATCGATCGCATCCATTGAGAAAAAGTTTGTCTTTTTTATTTGCAAGCAACAAAATTATTTAACATCGTAACGATGTTTGTACTTACAATTTTTTGTAGGAACAAAGTGTTAAAATGTGAAGAAAGATGAGATCAAATAATATTTTAAATAGCAAAAATTAAAGTAAAAAGCGAACAAAAATATTAGATTTTTTTTACTATAATTACCAAATATCAGAAATGCCCAGGCTGAACGAACGTTTAAGGGACAATTTTTGGAAAAAGCGGAACAAAGATCTAAAACATCCTCGAAACTTAAACATTCGTCTTGTTTTGAAGAAAACACTCGATATATCGAATCTCTAAATGGACTGTGCTGAAAAAATGAGAAGAAATTTTTCAATCATTATTCATACATTTATCACATGTTCTTTACTTACATTAATTAATTCATCATTATTTAGAGTGAAACAAATAATAGTTTTAGTTTTTTAAACAAAATTAAATCTATATCAGTACTATTAGAAATTCATATAAACTTTGTTATATAGTTAAATTGATATTGTTAATCGGATGAAGTAAAAAAAATCAGATTGAAATTACTCACTGAAACTTGGGGTAATATTTTATCTATTTGTATCTTCGTAAAGCGATGTTGCAAATTGTTGCACAAGATTCCTGGTGCTAAGTTATTAAGAAGGTTGTAAATGCTAAAAAATAAAAGAGGAATATTAATTTATTCGGAAATGCATAATGTGGTATATTTACTGAATTATTTCGAATTTGGTCAAATATGATAATTCAACGTAATCTTCTATTAATTCTTCCGGAAGAATATGATTTGAACTACTGTTGCCCATGATTAATAATTAGACTTTAGTTGCACTTTTACTCGTTGTATGTAATTGAAAGAGAGTTATCACTTACAACTAATCTACGCTTGGAAAATCTGTTATCAATAACTGATAATTTTATCTTTTTATCTAGTTTTGCAAGCATATCAGATTAACAATCTCTTTTTAAACTTTTATATTAAAAATTACATATGCTTTGACATATACTAGGATGCATTATTTGTATCATTTATAAATATATTGTATATACATATAGAAACAATACCAAAAAATATACAGACCTTTCCATTCTTACAATTAGACCAGAATAAAATTATAATTATTATAGAATATTAATAATTGTAATTATAAAAAATAAAAATAACAAACAATCTGGAAAATAAAAAAAAAATCTCCCCGGCGGGGAATCGAACCCCGGTCTCCCGCGTGACAGGCGGGGATACTAACCACTATACTACCGAGGATTATATTTATATTAAAAGATTATAATGTAAATAAACTTAATTTTTAATCTGACAAGGAGATGCTGCGATTGTCACACTTCCGATTTTTTTTAAATTTGGCACACTTGTAGCAGTCCATGAAAAGATTCATTGTGCTTTTAAACTTGGTGCAAATACCCAGCCGTTTGCGAATAAACGCGAATTGAAATTTCACATAAATGTGAAAGAATATATCATCCTTCTTATGAATATACCCCCTTCTTCTGTCAGTCTTCCGCGATGTTGTCAATAGATTGATATAGAAGGAAAATCTCTTTTCACGGATATGCAATATATTTAATATAAATGAAATAAAGATACAAAATAATGATATAATAGTACGTCTTCTTTGGTTGGCTACTAAACGATGACTGCCTCTCACTTTCTTTTCTTTAACCGTTTGACTCCCAGGGGGTTTTGAAAAAACACTGTCGAGGAATCCCAAACAGCGCAACTGCGCTTTTTCTAAATGAGTAAGAGACCCAAGCAGCGCGATAGCGCTACTTGTATGCATTTGTTTTATATATATGAGCGCACCGTCAGTTGTCTACAATGCTCGAAATGTACTGGGTTTTTTCAACATAAAATGTGAACAGCGCGATCGTGCTGCTTGGGACTCAAACGGTTAATTTACTTCCTTGGGCGACGCTCTCTTTATCGTTATTCGGCTGTTTATATTACATAGTTTATCCTTTGCCTGATTATACCCGATACTCTCTGGCCCACTCATGCTTAAGTGTTCTCACTCATCACACTCTCACATCTCACATAGATGTGTATTCCTTTAGCTGTAGTAGTGTAGTATTCTACAATAGTGGCAATGTGTGTGCCTCACAAGTCACCGATACCTGTATCTCCTTTAATATTGATGGACCTAATGGTCTTTTCCCGTTCGGTATACCGACCAATATTTTACGCGCCATTTAATCCTCCCCCATATGCGTCACGTGACCGGTCCATCTTAATCGGCCTGATTTTATGACGTTACGAATGTCCGGTTTGTTGTACAATCGATTCCGAAAATTTATTAAAAACAAATAATTTTGTTTAATTCTACATAAACAACTTAATTTTTATTAAAAATATAAATGTATGAACAATACAAAACAAAAAATATTATCTTAATTTAACATAACTTTAATTTAATTTATTTCTTCGTCGTCACTGCTCAATTAATTCAACCGAGAATGTTTTTTCGGTGGAATGATATCGCCTTCACTTTCAGAACTTTTTTCTTCATTTAATGTTCTTGCATCTCTTCCCTCTTTAAAAAATCTGTAATTTTACGTTGCTTGCTGGTTCTTACCAGATCATTGTAAATTTCTCGATATGGTGCTAAACAGTTTTGATGCTCCCTTTTGAATTTTCGGCTCCTTTCTTTGGAAGGATTTGCATTCAAGAGAAATGACTCGAGATTTTCAGCTAAACTTAGGATTTCTTGTAATTTTTTTAATGTTAAATTATTAACTGCACAATCTTCATCAGTGCTAGTGTTCTCAGGATCGATTTGATTTACAGCTTCGAATGCCATTTCCTCCAAATCCGCTTCGTCAACTTTTTCTTCCACTAATAAACCTTGAACGTCCTCAAAAGTCATATCTTTTTTCGATATAAACGTTCTACTGGACATCTTTTTCCTCCAAAGCCCTGTTTCATCGACATCGAAAACCTGATCTGCTGTGTATCCTTCCTCTTCTATAATCTTTTGAATTTTGTCTGGATACGTCCTAGCAGCTTCACGATCAGTCGACGCAGATTCTCCTTGAATTTTTATGCTATAAATTGCAAAACGCTTTTTGAATTTTTCGAACCAACCTTAACTTGCCACAAAATCTGGATTGACAGAGGATTCTCCATGTTCTTTAAGATGTTTGTAAATCTTGAGTGCTTTTTGTTTAATGATATTACCATTCAATGGAATTCTTTTTTGACAGCAATCATCAATCTAAATGCTGAGTTCCTTTTCCATCTTCTCAATTATTGTTGCCCGGGAGCGAGCTGCACGTTTTGCGGATGTCAAAGATCCTGCAGCAACTGCACTTCTTATGTCTTTTTCATTTTTTTTAATAGTCCGGATTGTTGCTTCATTCAAATTCGAGCTTTTTCCAATGTGAGATGCTTTTTCTCCTTTCAAAAGACGATCCAAGATTTGTATCTTGACTTCTAAAGAAATAAATTTCCTCTTAAACGTTGTTTTTTTTTCTGTATCGTACATGGTTTGGGGCTGAAACTTAATGTCTTAAAGATGAAAAAGTTATTCTTTAACACACCTTGGCTTGACGCAGACTGCCGACCAGCAGTGTGTGACTTTTGTTTTCAGGCCACGGAGATGAAAAGTAATATTTTCCGCAACACTGTACTTCTACAGCCTAGCTTGTACAAAGATTTTTGCAATTTTTTGTATCGTGTTAGAGCGAAACCTTGTTATAGGATGTCGTATTGTAGGAGGGTTTCCGCAATTCATGAATCGTGTTATAGGAGGACTAGCTTGTTAGTAGGAAGGCTACCTGTAAATAATTATAAATTATATAATAAATACATATCATCATTATACATAATTTGTTACTTTTACTATTATATAATCAATACAAATTAGTTAACGACTTAGGAACGTTAGATTACTAAATTCCAGCAAATTACTTAAGTAAAGCAATGTGGACACCGTTGCTATCATATAACATGTGTAATATAACAAATAATATTATGTAATAAAATAGATAATATAACTCGTAAGTCGAATAAGAATATGGAATTATGAACGTAATCTACATACATAGATACATTACATAATTAAAATGATAATAATAATCATTTATAGAAGATTATAAAAATTCCTCTAGAAAATAAATAGATAATAATAAACATCTGTAATATTATCGTTTATCAGAGATTTCAACAACAGAATTCGACATTATCTTTTGAAAATTATTGCCCCCCCCCCAAAAAAAATTGTTAATAAAATCTAAAGATAAGAACAGGATAAGATTAGACAATCCATTGATAGCAATTTGTTTAAAATGAATTTGTTTTAATTTTGCTAACTAATTTAAAACCAAGAATTTAGACTAATTGTTGCTACATTAACTATCAATGACACGCCAACGATAAGAACACATAAGTATTATGATAGTTTAACTGAAGTTAAACACCTATATTTTAAGTTTCTAATGTTATCATGCATTTCTGCTATCTAATTCTTTTTTTCATTATTTCAGTCATTGTCTTCTTTTTTTAACGATTATTGGTACCAATAAATTTCAATACTTATTGTTATTGTTAACTATTTGATCTCGAAACATTCGAAGACCAAAACTCAAAGTGTTACCTAATTATAAGTATACAATATTATAAGTTTTTCAGGAGAATGATAAAGCCCAAAGATTATACATAATTAAAACGTTTGATTATTATATTATCTGAAAAACTTGTAGGTAGACAAGTTGTCCACTTTCAAGATAATCAAAGTAGACTTTAGTCTAATTGGAGTAAAAATAGATCTACATTTAATATGGGATTTGATCAAGCTTGACAGAAAATTGAAGAAAATTTTTATCGGTGTGTGGAGTAGATGAAATAGAGTACAATAGGAAAAATACAATACAACAATAATAACAATGAAATACATTGTTATCCAAGATCTTATCAAACAATCTGTACGTATTATATCTGGAAACAAATTTGTGTCAAGAAAAAAAGAACGAGATAAAGAATTACGAAAGTTTAAATTTAACAACAAATTATTTTTAATTTAAACTAAAAAGAACAAAATAAAGAGGTAACGATAAGATTTTCAAGATAGTTTCTTTTCTTATCTCTAACGATGCATTTTGATGGATGGATTTAGAAAACTTTCAACTTTATATTATAAGATAAAACAAAAAAATATTTGAATATGTTATGTACGAGTTGAGAATTTCAAAAAAAACAAAATAAATTTTTATATAATTTTCTCCTATATCTTCATCATTCGTTTATTATAAATAAATAACCTCAACAAATTTCTACTTACTATGGCACGATTATTTTTCTTAACTAAATTTCATTGAAAAATAAAAAAACAAATAGTATACCAAATGTCTTTAAATGATGTTTATAAATCAATTAGTATTTAGATTTACTACTTTTTTTTATACAATTAACTTATTTTACAAACTCAATTTGTAGTTTTACAATCTGAATATAAAAAAAAACACCTAAAAAATATAAATATAAAATATTATTTTTATATCACCTACGAAAAAAGCTTGTCAATGTTTATTTTGATAAAAGTATTTGTGTGTACGCATATGCGATGTTGAAGTTATAATTTCGATAAAATCATAGTTAACAATCGAAAATCTGATAAAAAAATTGTTACCTTTAGACTTATGATATCAGTAATTTATAAAACCGGTCACCATGAACATTTGTCTCAATAGTTCTCTAGTACTGTTAAGTGGTACATCATAAAATTGTAAGTATGAATCGATACTTAAATTTATTTTCGAATATTTGCGCATATTTAAATGAATATATTATTATCGATTATTAAGTTAAGCAATTATTCAAAACAATGTGTATAAGTATACATATTAATTAGATCAACATAACATAATATAATAATATTTAATATATTCAAATATCTAATAAATGTAATTATAATTGTTTCAGAAAAATGATTCGTTCGACAATAATATTAGTGGTGATTTTTATTATTTCTTCTGTTTACGCACAAGAACAGGAAGAAAAATATACTGTCAGTGACTTAAAACCTTTCTTGGAAAAATTTAGGTACGTTATGAGAACTGGAAGTGAGTCTCTCAAAGTACCTGTCTTGGATCCACATGACGTTCAAGAGAGCAATTATAAATTTGATTTATCTTTCCTTAAGTAAGTATCTCTCTATTTCTGTTTATTTAAGAAATATTATATGAAATTTCTTCTAAAATTTTGTTAGAAAATATATTATTTAAACTGAATATATATGATTTGTCATCTTTTTAGAGCTGACTTTGGTGTAAAAAATCTTCACTTGACCGGTCTATCAGATTATCAGGTCCAAGAAGGTAAACTCCACGTAGCAGGATTCAATATTGTTTTAGGTTTTCATTGGGATCAACTCGTTGTAAATACAGAGTACGATATTAATGGACTCGTAAACAATAAAATTCCGATTTATGGAAAAGGAAATTTCTCGTAAGTCATTTATCAAGCGTTTTTTAGATTTACTGATGATTATTCAGATTATCAACAGTTTGTATTTTAACGATCTTTCGTTCACTGATTATGAACCATCGTATAATAAAAAACGTTTTTTAATTATTTAAACCTAATTCTTTATTTCTAATGAATTTTTAGATCAATACTTGGTGGCGTAGATTTTTCTGCCAATATTCGACTAGGATTTAAAAATAACAAGTCATATATAGCGAGCATTAGGTCGACAGTTGTTTTGGAATCTCTTAATGTATGTTTTTATTTATTTACTTTATATAAATATAATGAATAATGTTATTTACAAATGAAATTATAGAATGTCAAAGAGTTTGACGTTTAGAAAATTTATTTATTAATTATATCATTAGTTGATCATTTACCAGCATTATTTTACATCGATGATTGCTATTTTTTATTTTTATTTTTTTTAGGTCAAAGCAACTGGAATTTTCAATGACGAAAAACGTTCGGAGGAAATTAGTAGGAAAATAACTAATATGGGACCAGAATTTATTCGAAAACATCCAAATGAAGCTGGAGAATTATTGAGCGAAATTGCAGAGAGAAAATTAAACCTTGTTATTGGTAATAAAACTCTCAAAGAATTATTGGAGCTCTTAAATATTTAAAAAGAAAAAAAAATACAAATCAGGATCCCATTTTTTTCTACAATTTGTAGAATTATTGTTTATAAATAAATATTAGTATATAGAAATCCTTAATTTGAATTGGTTCAAAAGCCTTGTTCTCACTCTTTGCTGAATGTATCTCAACGAGTAAAATAAATAATAAAGATATAGAAAAAAATGTCTGTGTCTTATCGTAACACCATGAATTTAAAAATGTTCTTTTAATTTACTAATGCACAAAAATTTTCAATAAATCACTTATTTCTTCTTTTGACTATGTAACAATAAACAATTTTCTTAGAAAAAAAAATAATATCGTACGAGATAATAAAAAATGGTATTTCCTTTTTCGCAGAAACTTTAAAAAAATTCGAATAATTACGTTATTCATATTATAATTCTCGTAATCTGAAAAATTTATATGATAGAACATTCAATAGTATAATCCTTTTATAAATTGTTGAAACTTTTGAATCTATTTGAAATATCTAGACTTCTTTAAGAGAGTAGATAAGTAAAATTTATACGAAGACTGGATTTCCCATTGTACATGACAGAATGTTTGAAATATGTTCCAAATATAAGAAAGATATTTTTCGTTAGCTACCGTTTGATGAATTTGTCTTCTATTTATCTATTATCAGCTGGACACATTCCTATCTTTATCTGTACAGTTGTATACCTATAGTTTCTTCGTTTTATTGCCTTTCAAACGAAAGTTCATCAATGCTTAAAATAGAAGATTCTTTATATATTTAAAATCAGGCCCGAGGTAAAAAGTAAAAAAACTATCACTATAAATGAAATAAAGAAACAATATTATCTTCAACTATTTAACTACCAATAGCATCCAAACCCTTAAATCCATTACATAATGCCATATTCTTAAATAAATTAAACAACCTATATTTAAGAATGTCTAAATCACTCAAACCACCCTACCAGCGAATCCAAGAAAACCTAAAAGAAATACAACTTAAAAAATTACTAATTTACGAAAATCAAATTTTCTTTCATGCAAACATATTACATTAATAATATTGTTTGTTAGGTAAAATATAAATAATGTATAATATTCTAAATATGCATGTAACAAAAAAGTAAATAAATATATTCGATCGAACGTATAATTAAATATACTTGTGCCTACATTGACGTATGCAACTTTTATAAAAAAAAAAAATGAAAAAGAAAAAAGGTATTATCATCGATAAACGATCACAATACCAATCAGATAACGAGATTCGTTCAAAAAATGATTGATATTGGCTGCCTATGCGTATATATATGACAAAAATATATTTTTTAATAGTCGAGACATCGAGACGAGATCCGATTGACGTGTCTTACATTTGTGAACAGTAAGTATTAATATTAACCAAAAAAGAAAACCAAATTAAAAAATTATTACGAAGATAAAGAATACAAAACAAAACACTTTGTGCATTAAAACAGATAATATTACTCGTAAATCATGCGAGCAAGAGTTCTGTCAAATAATAAACGTATTCTACATACATTCATACATACATACATACATACATACATATATACGTTACATAATTAAAATGATAATAAAGATTATCCATGGGTGATTATAAAAATTCATCTAAAAAAAAAGACTAATAGATAATAATTAACATCTGCAATATTATCGATTATCAAAGATTTCTTCAACGTAATTAGATATTATACTTTGAGAAAAATTACTCCCAACCAAAAAATTATTAATAGAATTTAAAGATAAGAACAAAATAAGTCCAGACAATCTTTTAATAAAGATTTGTTTAAAATAAATTTGTTTGAATTTAATTAATCAATTTAAAAACAAGAATTTTTACACTATTTGTTGCCATATTTATTATCAATAACTTGACGATAAAAAAATATACGTATTACGATATCTTGATAAAAGCTTATATATTTATATTTCTAACGATATCGCGCGCGATATCGTGTATTTTTGATCTCTTTATAATTTTGGTTTTTTTTTTTAATTTATTTTTTCTTTTAATTACAATTGATACGAATAATTTCAATACCTTAGTGTAAACTAATAAAACTCGAAATATTCTAACACAAAGCGTTAATTAAATATAAAAAATAATAGATTTTTAACAAGAGAATAGTAGACTCGAAAAAGACTCGTAACTATTTGGTTTTATTTTTTTATTTATTTATTTCTTTTGAATGTTTTAGATTAAAATATTTGGTATCGTTGATCGAGTAAGAATTGCGTGCACGATTTTACAATTAAATCAAGATCGAGACAATTTACTACTTAAAAATATTTGATAACAATTTTGGAATTACTATCTTACAGATAAAAAATAGATAATTGATATTAAATTTATTTACGAGTAATTGTAAATTGATTTCAAAGAAGTGGTAAAAAAGTTATATCTCGTTGGTAGCACTTAATAATTATAAGAAAGTGTTCGTATAGTAATCACTCGATTCCGTAAAAGGAAGAATAAAAAAATATATTATTTTCAGAATATATGCAATAATTAAAATATTAATTTACCAAATTAAAAGATAAAACAAATAATGCAATTAAAATATAACTAGTGAAATTTGTCAAGATCTAAAATATAAATAAATATTATTATACAAGATAAAACAATAAAATGAAAAAAACTTATCTAGAATGATAAATAAATTGTACTTTTTTTCAGAAAATGAAAACTGTATTTATAATATTGGCGACCATTTTCGTATCCTGCCATGGTTTTGTATATAAAGTTGATGCACAGGGTATGTTAATCAAAATATTTAAAAAAACTATACACATTACCCACATTATTTTTCATTATTTTAAAAATATTTTAATCTTTCAAATTAATTTTGTTTTAATTCAATTTTCTAAGAATCTAATATAGAAAAAACATATGACGAAATCCCGGTGGACAAACTTCGGGAGATTATGAGAAATGGGAGCTCGGCTCTTGGAATTCCAGTTTTAGATCCCTTCAAACTCCGTCAAACTGAATATATAATTCGAGAAAAGGGTTTTCTTGAGTAGGTTTTTAAATTATGATACAATATTTTTAAATGAAATCTTACAATTGATATTGTGCGATATATTAAGTAGAGTTAAGTGATCATCGATAACGAATAAAACAATTTTTGTTTTATTTCAAGGGCTCAAGGATATCTAAGAAACATGCAGGCAGACAATTTGTCCAATTTCGTGGCAATCAAAGCAGATTACACTATAATCGGACTTAAAATTAATCTACATTTAAAATGGGACTCAATCAAATTGGTTACAGATTACAGCATAATAGGAAATTTAGGAGATATGTTATCGATTTATGGATTAGGTGAAATCGAGTAAGTATTATAAGGGAAATTACTTTTTGATTTTTGAATGAATTTGGGACTACAAGTAATCTTCCTATAACACGGTAGATAGGTTCTTATGTGTTATAGGATGCCCTGTTGTGGGAGTGTTCCTGCAATTTATGAATTGTGTTATAACGAAACCGTGTTGTAGGAGGGTCATCTGTACTATACACTTTTTGTTATAAACTAAAACAAAATAAAAATCTGAAATATAATAATTTTTCATCTTTTGTCTATCTTTCCCAATAGTGCAACCGCACAAGGTTTAGAACTAAATGTTACAATGGGCTTGTCAATAAAAGATAATGGCGATTTATTTGTAAGAAGTTTCGAATCAGCTATCAAACTTAAAGCACTCGACGTAAGTATATTTATTTATTAGATCATTAATTAATACGTTCTGATCTAACGACGATAATAACACATTCAAATAATATTTTTAGATCAAAATAACTGGATTATTTCACGATGAACCTGTTTCAAAGATCGTAAGCACCATCCTGTCGGATATGATACCACAATTGATAGATGATTATCAACAAGAATTAACTGGAAAATTTAACACTTTAGCTACAAATACAATCAATAAGTTACTAAAAGGCAAAACTCTTTGGGATTTAATATCAATTATTTCACCAAGCGAAAATGAACCAATAATTTATTAGTCATAGCTATCATTCGTTTCCTTATCTTCATTTGTTTATTATATAATAAAAACATACAATAAATTTTTACTTTTACCATAGCATAATTATATTTTTTTAACTAGTTTCCATCGAGACTAAAAAAAAGTAACTGAACTGATAAATGTTTTTAAATAAATTCGTCTCTTGTTTGAGACTTTTCCAATCCTTTTTTTATGTAATTAACTTATCTTACAAGCTCAACTTGTGATTTTACAATTTCAATAAAAGAAGACTTACAAAATTATGAATATAAACTATTGTTTTGTTAAATAATTTACAAAAGAATCTGTCATGTTTATTTTGATAAAAGCATTTGTACATATATGTGATGTTAAAGTTATAATTCCGATAAAGTCATAATTAACAATCGATAAAGCAAATTTGATAAAGCAAATCTGATAAAAAATTGTTACCTTTAGACTTATGATATCTTATGATGATATTAAGTAATTTATAAAATCGGTCATCATAAACATTTATATCAATAATTCTCAATTGGTGTTAAGTGGTGCATCGTAAAACTGTAAGTATAAATTGGTATTCACATTTAATTCAGAATATTTGTGCGTATTTTCAATGAATATATTATTATAGATCATTAAGTTAAACAATTATTCAAAGCAATGTGAATAAGTTTATATACTAATTAGATCTACGTAATATATAATAACAACGTAAATTACTCAAATATCTAATAAATATAATTATAATTGTTTTAGAAACATGATTCGTTCGGCCGTAATATTCGCAGTGATTTTGATTATTTCTTCTGTTTACACATACGAACAAGAAGAAAAGTATGATATTACTGACCTAAAACCTTTTTTGGAAAGATTTAAAACAGTAATGAGAACTGGAAATGAGTCTCTCAAAATACCTGTCTTAGATCCACATGACGTTAAAGAGGAATTCTACCACATTGTTTTATCATATGTTTCGTAAGTATTCATTTTCGTTTATTTAAAAAACATTATGAGATTTTTTCAAAAATTATAGTTTAAACTGGATGTGCAATTTTCTATCTTTTAAGAGCTGACCTTAATTTAAAAAATCTTCACATGACTGGTCTATCTGATTACGAGGTCAAAGAAGGTAAATTTCACCTAGTAGGATTAAGTGTAACTGTAGGTTTCCATTGGGAAAAAATCGTTGTAAAATCAGAATACGATGTTGATGGAATAGCAGCTGATAAATATCCGGTTTATGGAAAAGGAAAATTGTTGTGAGTATTTATCAATCGTTTCGAATATATTTACCAACGATAATGTAGAAAATTATAAGATAAGTAAATTCTCTTCTGTTGGTATCTCAACAACTTTTAACTAAATATCGTTTGCTGACAATATATTTAATCATATATTTAAATATTTGTTTAAATTTATTAAGTTAATTTTTTATTTCTAATAAATTTTTTTAGAGGAATACTTAAAGGTTTGGATGTTACTTGCAAATGTCGTATGGGATTGAAAAATAACAAGTTATATATAGCGAGTATTGCATCAACACTTGATTTGGATTCTCTTTACGTATGTTTTTATCAATTTATTTTGTTACTATGAAGAATGTTATTTATAAATGAAACTATAGTATTTCAAAATTTGACGTTTAGAAAATTTATTTTTAAGATATAACATTAGTTGGTCATTTACCGGCAGATATGTTCTTTTATACCGATGATTGATATTTTTTTTTTTTTTTTTTTTTTTAGGTCAATGCAACCGGACTTTATAATGACGAAAAACGTTCGGAGGAAGTAAGTAAAAAGATATCTGAAAAAGGACCAGAAGTTATTAGAAAATATCCAACGCAAGCGGGTGTAATAATGAGTGAAGTTGCAGAGAAAAGATTAAATCTTGTTATTGGTAATAAAACTCTCAAAGAATTATTGGACCTCTTACGTATTTAAAAAAAGAAGATATAAATTAGGATTTCCTTTTATTTCTATAATCTATTGAATTTTTCTTTATAATAAATATTAGTTTAAAAAAAAACTGTTCTTTTTTTTATTTACTAATAATACAAAAATACTTTACATGAGTCCCCTACTATTTATTCTTTCAATCATGTATAACAAAAGAAAAATTCTGTTGTAAGAAAATAACATCGTACGATGTAATATGATAACATGGTATATATCTTTTTCCATGGAAGTTTCGAAAGAATTCAAATAATATTTTCATTCATGTTATAACTATCATAATCTCTGGAAGATATATATACGTACATACGTATATACTTTGCTTATGCTACCTTATAGAGGTAAGAAAAAATAATACTTTGTGCACTTACACAAAAGTATTATTCTTTGACCTGTTTAATGAAACGTAATGCAAATAAAAAAAATGAACAAGAAAATAAAATAAAACAAACGAAATCGAGACATGTGATTAAAGAAGCAATAATTGTCTTGTGGATCGTAACAGCACCTTTAACTAATCCGGAACGATCAATCATTTTTTTCTTTAATCTGTTTTTATCACAATAGACGATCTTGCGATAGATCACTAGGTACGACACGATGCATTCAAGATAATAAATTATAAAGCGCGTTAAGCAGTCGTGAGTCATCTTGTCTTTCTCTCTTACGTATTTATTACATATACTAGTCGTTTTCTACATGCTTTCTGACCAAGTATATAAAGTCATCTTCGTTGAAGAAGTTAACGGTGGAATGAAACGAGTACATTTAACAAAAGTTACTTCCAATATGACCATTTTTAATTTCCAAATATGTTAAAAAGATTTGAAGGGACACTATTTTTTTATTAGCGAATTACTTGTAATTTTTACTAATATATTTTATTTAATAAATTAAAAAATAAGTGATAAACTATTTGATTGTATATAAACGAATTTCATTTTCTAGATTGAAAATAGATTAATACGTTAAAGGATAAGAACAGATATAATTGGGGTACCTCGTAATTCATAATATACTTTCAAAATAATAGCCTAAAGGGAAGTGTAAAAGGAAAACGCGAATATGCACGTAAGTCGACGGGCGTGTTGTTTAAGACTCATGTCCTGACTTGTTTCGCTTTAGCAAGCAACATCTCGTTCGTACGAGAGCGTGTAAACACGGCTTTTCTCCTGTGAGCATCCGACATAATCGTTACCACACGGCACACGCAAGCAAGGACCGGCTAAGCGCGTTCTCCATTTCTCGGAATGCGATTCGAGCCTATCGCTGCGTATATCCGACTTTAACGTTTTCTCTTACAGTCTTGGTGTGTTTTTTTTTTTATAAACATTTTCATGAATTATTCGCAAATCGTCGAATATCTTTTTTGTTTATCATACACTCTTGTTTTGACATTGATTTGAATTTTGTATAATTAGTTTCAAATACTTCTTTACATTTGTACCCATAATTATGAAAGTGGTTTACATCAAAATTATAAAAAAAAATATGAGTTTATCAGTTAGTTTATGTCACGTTATTTTAAACTTAATTAATTCAATATAATTTTCACGATATTGTCCAAAATGAATTCGTCAGATAATATTTGTTATTTCAATATTATATAGAATTCACTTAGAATTATTAAAAATAAAAAAAACAAATAATTTAATATTTATAAAAATTTAATATATAATTATAATTAATAAATATAATAATATATATGTAGGGAATTTTATTTAGAGTGAGAGGTGCGAGGTGAACATACACCCAGTTTAATCCTACTAATAAGATATATTTAAAACAAGTATTAGAAGAACTACAATAATAGTTTCACAATCTTACGATTACAACTTAGATAAGCGACTGTGTTCTTAAAACTGATAACGACTTATAATACAACTGCGACTGTTACGACTGATGACTAACTAAGGCTACTTTCTTATTTCTTTGCACATATTTTATATCAGAAATGACCTACACCCCTTTGGAAAGGGAAGGAGATTACGAATCTTATTGACCAATAGCATAAGGATCCACCCCATTGTCCACCGACGGGTACAGCCTATGGTTTTTGGTAGTGGAAATTATGCATAAAGAAACTTGATCTAGAATATCGGAATGTTATTTCTTTTATGGTATCGTACGTGCTTAGATAGGAATCTGAAACTCCTCAAAGGTCCCGATACTACACAAAGGGTTTTTATCGCACCAATATATCTCGATAATTCTTAGGTTTGTTTATGGTTTTATGGCCTTCCTAATCTTTTCTTTTAGTCTCTGAATAGAGTTTTCCTTTCCAGAAAATAAAATATAAAGAAAAGAACTGAATACTACTTTTTCGTCTACATCTTCGACATTTTAAAACTCTCCTACATATATAATAAAGAATAAAAGATACAATTAAAAATTTAATTTATATTATAATAAATATAATAATATAATAATTATATTTAATTATTGTATTATTATTATATTTTTTTTATTATTATAATTATAATTTAATTTTAATTTATTCTTATATATTGTGACTGAGACCACTTTTATAATTATAGGCACATTTATTTATTCATATATTTTATTCTTTGGTATTATGCAATCATTTTGTTAAATAATTTTTTATTTACAAGTAAACTAGAATAATGAAATTAATTTTTTGAACGATAAAATACACATGTATAAAATATTATCTTCTTTAACATAGAATATAAATAAATTACGAATTCAAAATAAAAATGAATGAATCAAATTTACTTATTTATGCTTCTTTTTATTATATTGTAATTAGAAAAATATTTATAAAAAATACTTACGATGCGAATTTTTTATGAAAAAAAAAAAGAGTAAACTTGGTAAATAACTAAAATTCAAAAAATGTATAAATTTTTCTAATAATAATACATTGATTTTGTCATGGTTATTTTCAGAAAAATATTTAAACGTTTACCTAACGCATAATCGATGAAATATAATAACCGTAGTACGAGCCAGTTAAAACCAGTCGACGAATAGAAATTAGTAATTATTTAGCGTTAACCGATGACTTTGGTCGTCGTAATGCTCGTTCCGCGGAAATACAGAGAAGGGAATGTTAGTTCGTTTCTCGAGGATAGTCGGCGTTTCTTTAATGTTTGCATTTACCTGAGGGCTACACGACGTTCATTTAATTTGCTTTCGAACAAGCTTAAAAAGAAAAGTTTCAAAGAAAAGAAAAAAAAAAGAAAAAACATAAAAAGTGGAGTATAAATAAAAAATCTAAAAATGGAGTATATTTATATATTTGCTAATATATAAAATATATATAAGTATGTAAAATTTATTATATATTTCTATAATTTTAATTAATTTATTTAATACGTTAATAATGTTTAATAAGATTTAATTTAATATAATGAGATGAGATAGACAAAAATTTAATAAATATCTATAATCAAAATTTAATAATTAATTTACCTCGTCGTCTTTTGTGTTACTTCACTTTCTTCTTTGTCCGTCTTCTTTCCCACATAAACACTAGTCGTAAGAACAGTACAATATCAAATGGGCATCCGTTGGCCCTTTTCGTCGTCTATATATTATAAGCATCATCCCCTCTATCGTCTTTTGTCCTTTCCTTGGATTATTTCCCGAAATTACCCGACCATTTCCGATCGTTAAATATCTGAATACTTCTTTTATTTTCGGATCGAGAATGTTTGAAAGGTTTCGGTGCGATTAAACATTAAGCGATAGGCTCAAGTGGTATCACCTTACAAAAAAAAACATATACATTCCCATCTAGAGAAAAACGATTTCTTTCATCCAACAATAATTTCTCACACAATCATACTCATATCACCACCACACGACAAATAAAGAATAACATTTTCTTTAGTGATACTTATAAGGAAATCGTCTATCGATATTTCTAGAAATATCGATGTAGACACTTCTTAAAATTTCTCTCATCCTTATAAGTATATTTATATATGTTTGTAATGAAATGTATTAATATTTCATATATTTTTTTAAACATTTTATCAAACGACAAATGAAAAACCGACAAAGTAAGAAATACATCTTCGATTCGTTTCAAATATCACATGGCAAGGCACGTGAATTTTATCGCGCGTGTGACAGGATTTACGAAACAAAAAAAAGAATAAAGAGTTGCGTCAGGTTTTTTGTTTTGTATAACTTTCATTTTTCTTTACGTATTTTGAATAAATTTTTTTTTGAAGGAGATCTCATAATTTTTTTTAAAATAACATTTGTACGTTATTTATATAACAGCCTTATCAAGACCTTTTTTCATATTTTACTTGTTGTAGATAGCAGTGGGAAGTCGCAGTATTTATTTAAGATAATTTATTTAAATAATACCCACGAATTTAAAGAGAGTTAAAATAGAAACAAGTGATAATTTGGATAATAAGATTGTGATGCTATTTTTATACTATTGATTGACTAATTAATAACATAAGTAATACTTTAAATTGAATATAAATAATGTGAAATAATCTGAAAAACGAAGAGAATATTAAAGATATGTTATGTATTTATGGGTGGTCTGTTATGAATAATTGGTCCGATACCGATACCCTTATCTCTAGTTTCTCCTTATCTTATAGAAAAAGCCAAAATCAACAGAAGGAGCTCCCCTTTCTTTATCGTTTTTCCTTTCCACTCGCTTGATCAACCGATAGCTTGTGTGTATGTGTGTGTGTTGCATGTTGCCTAATGCATAATGTATTTTTCTCAGCATTGTCTAAATAATATTTTTTATTCTACAGCATGCCTAGTTATTATATACAATACCTAGGAAAAGTACATAATAATTCATATATTTGGTACATTGCCTAAAAACGCCAGTTATTATCAACAATCCTTAGGTATTCTGCAGAATGCCAGCTTTTCGTACATTGCCAGTAATTAAAAAAATTATTAAATTAAAATTATTAAAAAATGATTCCTTAGATACGTATTAGAAATATTCCTTCTTTAAAACAAAGTAAAATGAAAATAAAATTAGAACCACTCTAGATTGTTCTATATGGTATCATTAAAATTACAAAAAATTATTTAAAAACATTATGATATAATTAGTTTCTAATAATCAAATAAAGAATAGAAATAAGAATATGTGTGTGTATAAAAATTGGAAAATGATATGATATTGCAATGAGAATTTAGAATGGGGATAGATTGTACTGTATCATAATTTAAAAGTAATTTATGTTTTAAAGCAAATATTATGTATAGCAAAATTTTTTGAATAATCGATTTATTTTTAGGACTCATTTTTTAGTTGGTTATTGATAAATCCAACGATGATAATCTGTAACAAAAAAAAACTGTTTTAATTATTTTCATTTGTAATAACTACTACAAATTATTGACAAGCAAAATAATAATGTAATATAATGTAAAGTTGCTAAAGAGCCATTCTCAAAAGATTCGCGAATATGCTCTTGAATCTTAGAAAATTCGAACATGTTGTTAAACTTTGAAAATAACTCAGTAGCATCTCTCTCTCTCTCTCTCTAGTTGCCCTCTTGAGCCACAGTTAAGTGGAGGCCCCTTCGGCATTAAGCTTTTTCTTTTCTTCGTACATTACTGCTTTCGGACATACCCGTGTATGCAAACAAGATAAGAGTCTTTGATGAAATATATCCATCATTCAAAAAGTGTACTATCAAAATGTGGCATTCTAATTCTCAATTATTAAAAGATTAATTTATATTTTCCGTTCACTTTTCTTCCTCCTGGACTATTAATAAATTTAGATTTCATTGATCATACACGAGCACATTTAATCGAATGTTCAAGCAGATAATAATTTTCCTCAATGACTTAATAACACTTCGCACTTTTAATGTCAAATAATAAAATGGAATTGAAATAAGTAATGCAATAAATGTAATGCATTATCTTGCAATACTTTTATTTCATTTATTCGTTACATTAAATTATATCAAATATTTCTAACAATGAAACAAAATCGCGAATGTGCGTAGTGCTAATCTTGTAATATTTAACCCTTTTAGTGCCGCGCGACGATATATCGTCGTGAAAATCACTTGCAAAAAGTGCCGACGACGATATATCGTTGCGTATGCGATGAGGTCCTTGTTTTCGCATTGCAAGACAGCTCTATTTCAAAATATATTTATAAAATGTTATTAGCGGTCTAATTTCATTGCAAAAGAATAAAAACATATTTTTTTACTTTTATTTTTAGTTATAATTTATGCTGATTGGTGCTGATGCTCTGTAGGCGCTTGAGCGATAAGATAGAAATTCTATACATATTCAACGATAATTTTTAGAGATTGTAATCGGATTCTTTTCAGGATTTTTATCTGACAATTCTAATGTTACATCATGTATCGACACAGGGAGACAGAAATCTTTTTTTTAGTCTTTCTTGGTCTTGGAAAAGAGCATTTCTTAGTAGTCCTTATTGGAAAACTGTACTTTTCGTTTCAATTACAATTAGTCGTCGAAAATTTTGTCAGTTTTGTTGCTATATTTTTACAAAAACTATACCCTTTACGCGGATATAGATGACACAGAATTAGTTCGAATTATTGACACGTTAGAAGTAAGTGATGAAGATGTTGACAGTGAAGACTAATTATCGGTCTGACGCTTGCCGTACATCATGTAGTTATCCTTTTGTTCTAAGGACTAATATTAGTTATTTTATTAAAAATTAATGAAAATGAAATACTTATAATTCATACTGCGTGACCTGAATGAAATTGATGTTATTATTATGATTTTAAATGAATATTAAAAATCAATTGACGTTATATTACTGTCCGTTTCTTCCGCAATACGCTGCATTTTAAAATCGAAATAGAAATGAATCTTTCAAATAGGTCCAAATCCCTTTGAATCATGACACATG